>NW_024609839.1:75946234-76116889 GCF_016920785.2 Ixodes scapularis
ACAGAATGTCACAAAAGAAAATTTACACAATCTTTTTTACCGCAAAAAAAAAAAAAAAAAAAAAAAAAAGAAGCTAGGCATTGCCGAACGCTCATTCTCCGCCCAGGGGTAGCGCTAGAGGTCACAACCAGATGCCAAAGTTTCAGCCCGATCCGATAACTTCATCAAACTGATTTTCTAAAAATTTCAATGGGAAAATGGCGGCCGACGGAGTTTTCAAACACACGCGGCTCTATGGCACCAGAAATGGGCAAAAATGGGCTCCATTTTCCCATTGAAATTTTCAGAAGTCACCAATAAATTTTGATTAAGTTAACGGATCGGGCTGAAACTTTGGCATCTGGTTGTGACCTCTACCGCTACCTTTGGGCGGAGAGTGAGCGTTCGGCGATGCCTAGTTTATTTTTGCGGTAAAAAAAGATCGTGTAAATTCTCTTTTGTGACACCCTGTATTTGCGTTTGTCTTTCAAGTAGCGTTAAATATGCGCCAGCGCGCGAGGCCCGTGTCTCCGAGGTGCCCTTGGAGGCCAATGGCGGCGAAGCGCCCGCTCGTGGCAAGTGTCTTGCGCGTTTCCACAATAGTTAACGGCACAAGTTTTTGCTGAGGAGGGACTTTAGTCGTTCCTGGTGAGGTGATCAAACCACTTCGTCAACGGCAAAAGGTCCAAATCCATGCTCCAAGAGACACCTTTTAAAAAGCCCGCCGAACAACATTGGCTGTCCACCATTTTGTTGTTGTGAACTGTGCCGAAGGTGTGCATTCCAAGAATTTTCATGATCCCTTATATGCGTAGAGCATAGAAGCCTTACAAGGCTGGCATCTCCTCAACAGGTTTTGATGTAATTTTTCAAATTAGTAATTTTGTTAAAAAACAACAACAACAAAATGGCGGTTTGACGTCATGTGAAAACGCCAATCCGAGTCCTCGCCGAACTCTGACGTCACCCTCGTGTCCAATACATGCTCAGAGGCCTCCGCACCGTCATCACAGCCAGATCGATCGAGGCTCGAGATTGGGCACGAGTGCTGGGTCACTGTTCGGCAGGGGCTCGTGTTCAATCAGAGCGTCCAAGGTCGGACTCGGACCCAATAGCCGAGTTAGCGCAATCCAACTCTGATGACGCTACATGAAGGGAGAGGAGGCAATGCGGGGACTTTCATCATTCCAGGTGGTGTTGGTTCAGCTGACGAAAAGGAGGCAGCTGATTGGTCTGCTGACCTCGCACCTCTCCCCGTCGCACTGTCAGCTTTGGGGTGAACGAAGTGTAGGCTGTGTTCCAAATCTTACCCAAATGGATCCGAGTTACTCCGGCGGATCGTATCACGTGACAGCACAGATTGAAAAACGTTGGACGCGGGTAGATTTTAGAACGCCAAGGGTACCAAACCCTTACCCTGGAGTAAGATCGAGTAAATTTTGGAACACGGCCGTAGTCTTGGACCACCGTCTGTGCTTTGTAGATAGGGTCGCAGGCCCTCGGAGAAACCAACCACACGCGAGTCGCGACATCGCAAGCGCGTGAAATGTAGAGGCCGGATTGCCCGCGCGAGGCGCTTCGAACGTCGACGAGGTGCACTAAAAAAACTCGCTAAAAGGACCGGGAAAAAAAAAAAAAAAGAAAAAAAGGAAGCGTTGCACTTTGTCGCGAAGTGTGTCGTGCATCGCAGTGGCCTCAAGGTCACGCGTCGCACATAGAGTAGTGCAATGGTCTCTCATTTTGATCGCGGGAAGGGACCGTCGCTCTTGCAGGAGACGCGGCGGTCCCTTACCCTCGGGAGTGCGCGCAAGGCCCCTCGTGCGCGCCCCGCACGCGCTTTAAATCATTTGATATTTTTCCACGTGACCCTTTCTTCTCGATTTGACGGCGAAAAGAAGAGGATTGCGACACTCTGGATCCGCCATTTGGTTACTCAAATTGCCGTGCGCAGCGTCTCGAAACTTTATAATTGGGGACCGCCTATTATTTCAACATCGCAGCACCGACCTTGCAGACGCTCTGCTTGGGTGGCACATTTACAGAGCCAGTTACTCCGTAGGGTGGGTTTCGGCCATTAAATGTGTTACAGGGGTAAAAAATTATCTCTGGAAATTACCTAATTAGTTTCAAAATTTTAAGGCCACTCGTTCTCTAAGCACGTGTAACTTTAAGGAACTTAGAAAGGCATGTCATTCTCTCCATTCTGAACAAAACACTAGCTTTAGTAGATCGTTCCGACGACTCCGACCGCCTTTGCGCATGCGTCGTATCTCTATCGGGGGCGTCGGAACGAGCGGCTAAAACTCTACTGTATAGAACAGCTTACAATGTAAAGGTACGCGCAATTTATTTTTCTGGAGGAAACTGATCATAGTGTCGCGATAAATAGTCGAGGCCCATTTTGTGACCATCTTTTCGTTTGTCTTGTAGGCATATCATTGTGTGTGATATCCCTGCTGTCCGTTGTGCTGGGCATGCTGACACTCCTAGGCTTCGACAACATCTTCAGGCTCATCCTGAACAAGGTAATCTGTTGTAGATCTCCTACTTTCAATATGTATCTTTTTATATAAACTAACTTGAAATGTCCTCACTACTATTTCATATGTCCATTTGCGAGGGATTCTATCTTATGTTAAGCGTATGATTCAAATTTCGTGACTGAAATTTTCACGCAGCTCCGCCCTGGTCAATCCTGGTTTAACGAAAATATATAACTAAAAGAGTGCTCTACCTTTCCCGAGTCTTGCATTGGAATGCGGTGATCTTGAGCTCCAGTGTTGAAATTAGTGCTTCACCCCTGCTGGGGTATTCATACCAATGTATTCAGTGGCAGACACTTCTTTCCTAAGCGATTCACAGCAAGGCACTGCACAAAGAACTCCACAATACTAACTAAGAACACTACTTGAGTCCTGAAAAAGGAAGAAGAAGTGTTCAGAGCAAGAAGCTCGATTTTTCGCTCCTTCTAGAACCAAACGCTTTAGGCCAGTTAATTCAATTTTTCATCTCGAACGGAAACCATCTACCATCAACAATTCTGCTCGGCGACAGCCCGCCGACCGCAAATGGAGGGCCAACCTCTTCTGTGAGTAGCAGAAAGCGTTTGACGCCCAATCTGTCTGACAAGATGGACGCCATAAGCGACCACATACATTCCAATGGCCAACAGGAGGATGGACGCCCGCTGCTTCACCCTCCTCAATTGGTTGTTCAAGAAATAAGTGGAACAGTATCGGACGAGAACATCCCATCCAAACGAATCCGTACCGCCGATGTCGAGAGGGACCAAGGCGAGGATAACACCTCATTATATTCATTGAGGGACATAACCGATGAGACCGACAATGACGAACCGTACACAGTCGTGACATACCGAAAAAACCGGGCAACAGGAATTCCCGTAGTCTTCAAGCCGACAACACCAAACACGTCCTTCTGGCGTGTAAACCCAAACGTACTTGCCAACGAGATCATAGCGGTCACACAAGAAAAGATTGTCTCGCACAAAATCAACAAAGAAGGCAATCTCTCCGTAAATGTTTCATCCCTGGACTCGGCAAACAAGCTTCTCGCAGTCACCTCTCTCGGAGAGATTCAGGTAACTGCTCATATTCCGGAGACATATTCCAGGAACTATGGAAAAGTAAAACATGTGCCACTCGAATACAGCAACGATGAGCTCTTGGATTATTTAAAAGACTTTGGAGTCACGTCTGTTCAACGTCAAGTGGCCTACCGACGCCAGGACGACGGAATTGTGGAACAACACCCTTCAACTACAGTCGTCCTCACATTTCGGACGGACCGAGCCATGCCTCAGCGCATCTACCTCGGATTCACAAGCCATCCCGTTGAAGAATACTTTGGACAGGCAGTTCAGTGCTTCAACTGCCAAAGATATGGACATCTCGCCAGGAACTGTAGAGGAGAGCGTCGTTGCAAGGTGTGTGCAGGACCACACAGCCACAAGGAGTGTAGCTCCAGAAAAGAACCAAAATGTGCCAACTGCAGCGGCAACCATACATCCACATATTCCGGATGTCCGCGAAAAAAGGCCGCCACTGCTGCAAAACAACGCTCTATCATCAACGGGCAAACAAGGCGTCGAGCTCCGTCACCAAATCCACAAGTTGTTCGCCGCCAAGCACGACCAGAACATTCCAACGGAGGAGCACCTACAAAGAAAACCTACAGTGAGATCCTGAAGCGACCTCGCAAGGTTCAAAAAGATCAAAGAAATACACAAGAGGACGACTTTCTTCCCTTGGAGGAGCGTCCAGGGCGGTCGACAATGCCAACACCCATACCAGCACCTCGTCGATCTCGCAAAACTCAAGCGCCTCCCGCTGGAACACCAGCAACATACCCAATGTCAAACCAGTCACAGCATCCACGAAAACAAAAAGATCTTGCGCAGGTACTCCTACCCATGTTATTTGTGGCGTTAAAAGCTATCATACAAGAATACCCTGGGGCAAACAACATTCCAGAAGTAGAGGCTCTGCTTACTATGGAGCGATTGATAATTCCCATTAGCGATCACCGCTATCACAAATAGCGTACGTCAGTACAATGGATGAACATTACAAGAAAGCCTCTATCATACAATGGAACGCAAGAGGTTTGCGATCACGACTTTCTGATTTCAGACAACTCGTTTATAAATATAGCTTCCCCATCATTGTAATCTGTGAATCAAACTTACCTAAAGACATTCAATTATCACGGTACGAAAAATTTGACTCATCATGCACTAATAGTGCAAGTCGCGTGACAATGTTCATTCGAAGAGATCTTACATATACCGCACACGTCGTTTCAACCCACCCGACCAACGAATATGTTTGCGCGACGATCTCAAATGGGAAAATGAAGTTCACAACAATCGCAGCATATATACCACCAAAGACCTTATTTGACAGGCAGCATTTGGAGTCTATCCTAAATACAATGCCACCGCCATTTATTCTAACAGGTGATTTTAATGCCCATCATCCAATATGGGGGAGCATTCGGACAAACCTGCGTGGAAGGCACTTGGCAGAATTAGCCGACGATTACCACTTATCTACCATTAATGACGGAACCCCGACGTATTTCTACGGAACGGAAGGTAGCAGCTGCCTCGACTTAACATTTGTTTCGGCAGCACTAACATCGCAAACAACATGGTTTGCAGACATTGAAACTCGTGGTAGTGACCACGTACCCACATACACAATAATTAATGGGTTCACCAATGTACGAAAAACAAACTTCCTACGACGTACCAACTGGCATATGTTCGAAGAAGCAATGACGAACGAATGCAAAAATGTTACTGAACTATCTCGATTTGAAAAGGTCATTGTATCTTGTGCAGAAAAAGCAACACGTGATTTTAACGTCCCGTCCACGCAAAAAACAATTGACGCAGAATACGAGCGCCTCCGCGCTATACGTCGGAGGGCAGAACGACGATCCAGAAAAACTAAAGACATCAAAGATCTCCGCGAATTGCGCAGAGTGCAAAAGAAAATCTGTCGTCATTTTAAGAAGCTAGCTCGACATTGCTGGAGGACGCTCTGGGAAAATATAGATCCCAGAAAGCCATTATGTAAAATATGGAAGATCTCACGAGGTCTCAAATCTTCTCCTTCGCAACTGCACCCATTTCGCTCTCTGGCGCTTTCAAGAAATTGTTCAGAGAAAGAGGTGGCAAGCCAGTACTGCATTTTGTTGACAACATACACAACCCTTTCGAGCCAATCTCCATCTCGCATCACAGTCGAACCAGTACTTCGTGAAGAGGCTATGAACGACCTTTTCACAATGAGCGAACTCGATGCTGCACTGTCTTCAGTGAAACCTCACACCTCTCCGGGACCTGACGGCATCCAGTACAGTTATTTGATACATATGGGGAAGGACGCGCGAAAGCTTCTTTTGAATATATTCAACTCTTCATGGATCAATGAAAATGTTCCTGGCTCGTGGAAAGAGGCAAGGATTGTGCCACTTCTCAAACCGGGTAAATCGCCACTTCAATTAATTTCGTACCGTCCTGTCGCGCTCGCGAGTTGCATTGGAAAAATCATGGAAAAAATGATTCACCGCCGTCTAGATTGGTATCTTGAACAGCAAGGGATATATCCAGAAATCATGCAAGGCTTCCGTCGAGGAAGGAGCTCTATCGATGGAGTCCTTGACCTTGTAACTTACATACAACAGGAGCGAGCACATCGTAAATTCACAATAGCGGCTTTCTTAGACATCAAAGGAGCATTCGATAATGTCACTCACGAAGCGATATTTCAGGCTCTCAGCGAAATTGGGATTGGGGGACACTTATATAGGTGGATAAGAAGCTACCTCACAGGAAGATCAATTTTTATGTCTACAAAAGAAGGAAATACGCCTTCATATCCGGTGACCCGTGGTGTCCCTCAGGGGGGCGTCCTCAGTCCTATATTATTTAACATCGCTCTCATTCGTCTCGCCAAAATACTGCCCCCAACCATCCAGGCATCTTTCTACGCCGATGATATCTGTATATGGGCTTCTGGATCTACGCGAGTTCAAGCAAGGGCAAGGGTTCAGTCTACACTAAAGAAAATGACAACTTATCTTAATACCCGTGGACTTGAAATTTCCATTGACAAATCAGCAGCTATTGCTTTCACCCGCCGAAGAATGGATAAATACCCACTTAAGATAGGCAAACGAACAATACCGTACGTTAAATGCCACACATTTCTTGGAGTAACAATCGATAGGGGTCTGACCTGGTCACCTCATATTTTGTACTTGCGCAAAAAGCTTGCCAGTTTTAGTGTCCTTGCCCGCTTCATCGGTGGAACCACGTGGGGCGCGACAGTAAGATCCCTATTACAGATATACGTGGCCTTATTTGTCGGCTTACTTCGATATAGCGCTCCCATTTTACATGGCACGTGTCAAACCAACATCAAAGCTCTCAGAGCAGTTCAAGCACGTGGCCTCCGTGGCTGTTTGGGCCTACCAGCTTGTGCCTCGACTCTGGGCACAGTTGCCGAAGCACGCGCCACACCTGTAGAAATACTAATGATGCAGGAAACATTGAGAGTTCATCTGAGACATACTACTAATCATAGTCATCACTTACTGGCTGATCTTACTTTTAAGCGACCTCACTCAGAATATTCGATGGCACTATCAAAAATGGAGCAATACATCCCTGATGATATAAACTCGTTTACTTTTCCAACTATACCTCCATGGAGACTCCCTCTCCCCGTTGTTGAACTTGACATTCAAGGCATCAAGAAGAAATCAAATACACCATTGATAGTACTTAAACAACTCACTTTATCCACCATTGCCTGTTTACACGCGTCAAAAACTCGCATATATACGGACGGATCATGTGTCAAAAATAGTTCTACCGCAAGCATTGTGATTCCATCGTATGCCACAACAAGAAAATTCAAGCTTAGCCACAAGACATCTTCAACAGCGGCTGAACTTGTAGGCCTACATCAAGCCCTTCGATTTATATTGACAAAGCCATCTCAGGCATGGACGGTGTTTACAGATTCTAAGCCTGCACTCCAAAGCATCTGCACATATCTGCGACGAAGTGAAAATGGACAAATTATTTTCAAACTTTTATGCCATCTTCAGAAATGTATTGATAGAAGACACTCTGTTGAGTTCCAGTGGATTCCTGGACACTGCAAGATACCTGGAAATGAAGCTGCGGATGGAGCTGCGACTTCCGCCCATACCTTATTCCCCAACGTCGAAATACCCTACTCCAGAAGCGACGTCACTTCATTGATAAATCTCCATGCTCGAAATGCAACACAAAGTCTCTGGAAGAGCTCTGCACACCATTACCCTCCTCTATATCTACTGGATCCTGACCTAACATACCGTGTGTCACGTAATTTACCCAAGCGAACGGAAGCTGTTATACACCGATTACGTCTGGGCGTTTCCTACACACAGGAATTTCTGCACCGAATCGGAAAAACACACACTCCGAACTGTCCAGGATGTGATTGTGTGGAAACTATATCTCATTTATTATGTGAATGTGCACTTTACGATGCAGAAAGGGAACTCCTAAAGAGGATTCTTTCACATCTAGACGACCGGCCATTTACTACGTCCAAAATACTAGGGGCCTGGGACTCACCACTTAAAGAGGAGAAGGCCGCAAAAGCCCTTCTGCGATTTTTATCAGCAACTCGCCTCGAGTTCTGTTTGTAAAAACTTATCTAGTGTTCATTATTTGTTGTCGTATAGAGGGCTATCCATTTTATAATTCCTGTAAGTGTACACGTGCGCAACTGGACTTCGCGCTGGCGCGTACAAAAACTCGAGTGTTTTGGGTGAACATTGGTGACAATCCAGCACGCACTTTCAGTCTCTTAGTTTTTATTGTCATATTGGAAACTGCGGTATTTTCTAAATTATTGATTCTTCCCTCACAGTGTTAACGTGAGTGCTAGTGTGTTACCTTTATCCTCCTCTACTTTTTCTTTCCTCCTTCTTTTATCCCCTCATCCCCTTCCCCAACTCAGAGTAGCCAACCGAGGCAGGCCGCCTTGGTTAACCTCTCTGTTTTCTCCTCCTGCCCTTACCTTCTTCTACTTGAGTCCTATATGAGGCCCAGTAATATCTCTTGGGACCTGTTCACAGGCAAACTACGGAAGTGGTTTGCCCAGGTTTGTCAGCCTGGGGGAGGTGTAGCACTTCTGGGAGAGGCTATGGGGGTTTGTAAAGCGTGCATATTATAGCTTTCTGTGCTTTGTGGGGGAGTTCCAGGGGATATTGTACTGAGCCTGTGGGTGTGGGGTGGATAATAAATATCAAGATGATTAAAGTTGTGATTTATATCTAACCATTTTATATAATATCGAAAGTACATTTTCTATTCACCGTTTGATTATCGTTTGGTGCTCTCTATGTGCAGTTTGTTTTGTAATTAAATCGGAGAATCATCAAGTAAGAAGAATTCATATCAAGTTAAACACGAGCACAAGGCTGTGGTCTTGTGAGCAAGTCGGAACGTTGAGCTTTCTGCCATTCACTTCGTTCGTCAGCTACATAATGTCCTATTGCAAGTAAATAGAGTAAATAAGAATGCAAAATTAACTATCACTAGAAAAGTCATGTCCTATTGCAAGAAAATCAAAACTGAAAAGAAAAAGCAAATAAGGCTTTTGCACTAACCTATAAATATCAACATTAATAGTTGCTAATTAATCGTCATTAAATTTACAGTAATTTCGTCCCCATTGTTTTTAATGAACAGACAGATTGATCAATCAATCTATCATGTTTAAAAATGCATCTAGTGATTAAAAAGCACAATTTCATTGCCTTCTGTGATTTAACTTAGATTAATTTGATTTATATCAAATAAATCTGATTCAATAAACTTTAAAAAAAACTCGTGATCTTTTTTTTTTTTTTTTAAACCTGCCCACAATGCAGTGCTGAAAATAGCGCTGATGCAGTCTGCATCATTTCAGTGCCGCACTGCATGTGTGAACCCACCATAACCGTCACATACAAGTCTTCACACTAGCTTTTCTCTCTTTTTCAGGAGGTGTCTCTCGCAGAGCACTCGCGGGCTTTCCCCATGTGGAGGGACGTTGGTCACGATACCTTGGTGCGCTTCTACTTCTTCAACGTAACGAATCCCGACGAGGCCTTGACAGGACGAAAACCATCGGTGAAGGAACTTGGGCCATACACTTACAGGTAGGTGTCTCACGCCTTTTCGATACTGAAACAAACGCCTCATCTGCTCGATTGTTTTGTTCTACAGCACCCTATACTTCACGTAAACTATCTTGTGCTACTACGTTGTTAAAGCTAGCATAGCTTCCACAGTGCTTCTGCCCCACACTGCTATGAAACTATCTTGTGCTACTACGTTGTTAAAGCTAGCATAGCTTCCACAGTGCTTCTGCCCCACACTGCTATGAAACTATCTTGTGCTACTACGTTGTTAAAGCTAGCATAGCTTCCACAGTGCTTCTGCCCCACACTGCTATGAAACTATCTTGTGCTACTACGTTGTTAAAGCTAGCATAGCTTCCACAGTGCTTCTGCCCCACATTGCTATGAAACTATCTTGTGCTACTACGTTGTTAAAGCTAGCATAGCTTCCACAGTGCTTCTGCCCCACACTGCTATGAAACTATCTTGTGCTACTACGTTGTTAAAGCTAGCATAGCTTCCACAGTGCTTCTGCCCCACACTGCTATGAAACTATCTTGTGCTACTACATTGTTAAAGCTAGCATAGCTTCCACAGTGCTTCTGCCCCACACTGCTATGAAAGCGTGGTCCTGCAGCTTCCTGTTGGGCTCGCATGCACTGGTGCAAGGCACTTGCACCAGTGCATGTGTCAATTTTTGACAGCATTTGAGCACTGCATTTGAGCATTGATCCTGTAGTGAAACTTTGTCGTGTTTGTATCTAGATACTTTCTGTGGTCCCTTGTTTCCTGAGCCTTACTGTGACACTTGGGCAATGCAGGACACACTGTCAATACATTGTGGAGCATTGACAGGCTGTTGAGAATCTTCAGTAGTGTTTCTTTTTCTTTGATCTTGGGGCTTGTAAATTTTTTTTCACATGAACTTGAAGACAGCTGCCGTCACCTGCATTATGAAGGTCAAAGCTTATGTACATGCATTATGTATGTTTTTTCTCAAAACCACCATTATTACGTGTCAACATAGTGAAAGGAGTGCTTTGTGGTGTCGATATGGCAATCCTGGAGATGAGTGCGCACAGTGTTGCCTAAATTTACCTGATGTAATGGCCTATTAATGCAGCCAGGAATTTTTTTTTTTTTTTTTTTTTGCAGGGGGGGGGGGGGGGTTATGATTATGGGTGCAGAGGAGGGGAGGGGTCAAAATACATCTGTATATTAGAGGGTCGGCTGGATTCCGGGGAAGCCTGAAACCCCATATGCCACCCACCCCACTCCCCCTGGCTACGCCTCTGATGATGTATTCGCTAATTCAGTATATAGACATATATTATAGCTTCTACTGCCTAATAATTTACTGATGCTAATGCTTTATTGATGCAAGATTGTTTAGCAGAGCTGGCAGAAAAAGTTATGAAACAACACTGGGTAACCTGTGACCTCTGTCTTCTTGCAGGGCTGAGTGGGTCAAGCACAACATAACATTCCATGACAATGGCACAATGTCGTACACAGAGACCAAGCGCTATTACTTTGAAAGAAGTCTTTCCATAGGGCCCGAAGAGGACGAGATCATGACGGTCAATGTACCTTTTGTGGTAAGTTCCTTACAATCTAAACTTAGGACACTTTTTTTTTTTCCAGTGAAATTTTGGTTAGTATATTGATTTCCAACAGAAGTTGAAGCAGTAAAGAGATACTCATAAAATATGGGATAATTGTGACAATCACTCAATTTATTATTTTGGCCAGTTCAGCATTGATGAAAAACAGGAAGTGGCGAACAGGTTTCTGCACCTACCATAGAATACCGCGCATCCGCCCATTCCACATTAAGCACCCATTCCCAAATTTGTAAGATCTGAGGAAATATACGCGCAATACATTTATATGTTAAATTGATGACTGGACAAGTGCCCATCCCCTATTTGTTCTCAATTGTCTCTAAATTTTGAGTGGGCGCTTGCCCGGTATTTTATGGTAGATATTATGATGGGGCGGCAAAAGGTGGCAAGGCAACATAATTGAACATCTAGACAATCATAGTATTTACATAAACCTGAATGTAAATGTTTTTGAAAACAAATATATGGAAAGAATATACTGATTGAGTGCCATTCATAGTTGCTGCTTTAAAGTGTGTTTGAATGTTGAAGGAGTATTACTTAAAAAGATTATGACAAGCTCTAAGGAAGATTAGAGAATATATATATTCTGAAAAATGCGTACCGCAATATCTTGAGGATGGCCCACCACTATTTTTGGCATGATCTGCGACTTTTCAGAAACATTGGCAGAATGCCCACTTCTAGTAATTGCAGGGCCGGCCAATGGTGACCCTGTCAAAAACATTGCTACTTAACCACGGTGGAAGATAAGCGAATTTTGCTGATTGGGGAGGACAGTCGTCTTTGGTTTCACAAGTTTCGCAAATCACAAAATCTAAAGCTATAATGTTTTCAACTTTTTTTTTTTTTTTTATGGCACATCGAAAGTTAGCTTACCTCTTTTTTTCATCCGGTTTGCTATCGATTTTAGGTGGGTTATCTCTCTGGATATTACAGTTCAGTTCATCTGTATACCGAAGTCAGCTTGTGTTACCTTTGACAGAGTTGCTGCCGCACCCCTATGTTGCCAACCAAATACTACCGTGGCTTCAGGACTTGTACCACTACCGACCCGTGTCTCAGTGCTGGCACCTCTTTATCTCCCCCAGACCACTGCCCAGCTTCTGAAGGAGCAGAACTTCATCATCCGCGGCATAGCCTCTCTGACCCTGTCTGGCCTGGGCCAACGCATCTTCATCTCTCGCACGGTGGGCCAGCTCACCTTCGGCGGCTACCCCGACATCCTCATCCTTCTGGGCTCTGTCGTGGACTCCGGCCGCCCGAGGCCCGGCCAGCCGGGGTTCAACATCCAGGACGTGTTCCGGAACGGCTACCGGGCCGTCACCAAGGTCCTTGGATCTCTCGTGGACCCCAACCAGCAGGGGACCAACGGAAAGTTCGGCTACATGATCAACGTGAGTCGGGAGAGCGTGAGCTACGATGGACAAGACCTGACCATCGTCGTGTGCCCGTGTTCCCCGCGAGCTCGGTTATATTTTTTGATTAGTCCGAAACTTCAGAGGCTGGGACTGTGATTTCGTCTTTACAGCAACAGGTTTTGCAGTGGATTTCCGAGCGTGTTTCATGTGGTTGTGGCATGTGACCTTAGTATCACATAACCACGTCACCTGATGGCGCGTAACAGTGATAAAATTTATCTGCGATGACACTACATTTAGCGTTGTTGCGGGAAAGCAATCGGTTCCTGGGGTTCTTAAATTTTATTGAGACATTTTTTTCTTTCCCAATGGCATGCAAAGCACAGTTTGGATACATGGTTAATGTGAGTGTGGCCTTCTTTCTTTTCGGTCCATCTATGCTTGTTTCTTGGTGTTCAGCTCTCCTTATATTGCTTACTTATTTGTACAGTGTTTGATTATTAAAAAATGGGACCTCTCTGATGCAGAAAAATGACACTGTCGACGGAGAGTACACAATCTTCACGGGGGAAAACGACATCTCTCAAGTGAACAAGGTCTACGAGTTCAACAAGCAAAGGTCAGTGCGCTTAATTTTACTTGAGCAGTGTCTGAACCTGTCAAAATGCTGCTGATGTAGTGCATGCATGCATGCTAACTTCTACCCTACAAAAAACAACCTGAGATTTTTACTTTGGCTATGCCCTTTTTGAGGGGTCAGCTCTGGAATTACGAACATACCTATCGTTCAGTCCTTGCAGGTCACTGGAAAGTATTTTGTCATAAGGAAAGTATTTTGGTGACTTTCCTTATGACAATTATAACCAACTGCTGCTGTGGCATTCAACCTGATTTTGTTAAATCCAGGCCCCTGACATTACTTTCTTTCGCACTCTTTGCCTTTTTAGGGAACTGAATGTGTGGCACGGTGAGGAATGCAACCAGCTGAAGGGAACATGTATGTAATACCTTTTTTATGCAGAAACACATATCTGTATGTGTATTTCCTTGCAGCAGCATTATAGCTTCATCATGCTTGCTCATGAGATTCTATGACATACCTTTGTTGTTGCTCTTGACCTTATTTTAAAGTTGAATGTCGTGGAGAGTGGCAACTTGCAGCGCTTTTTTGGTGCTCCTCGTTTTCGTGACTCCCAGAACTGACGGAAATGAGAAAATTTTAGAAGGAAAAAAGTGCCCAAGAGCAGTGTCTTGCATTCATGTTTTGTAAAGTGAAAGTATTAATAAATCTGCACTCTAATTCAAGTGTTTGGTGCATCCCAGCTCATTGTTAAATTCCCATGAATTTGGCGTTACGACTGACTTTCTTCTCACAGTGGGACACCTTCGCCCACCCCTGTCTAAAGATGACGAACAAGTCATCTTCATTCCTGACATATGCAGGTATGGTCGGCATTCCTCGTTTTCAGGTTCTACATATTTTATAAAAGTATTGGGGTAAAAACCCGACTTCAATATTTGAAATCGATGTTTGGCTATTTTCAATACATACCAGCAAGCTGGTGAACTTTTAACATTGTGGAGAGACCTTAGGCCAGGGTGACACAGTAAATTGACAGACCATGCAAAGACCTCAAACTCTGTGTGTTTTGCCTTTTTCTTATATGACCCTAAGCATACTAACGTAGGAGTGTCGTGAAATTTTATTGAATTTGGGGTTTGGCTAGTTTGGCAAACCTTTGAACAAAATTCAACTAAGTTTTTTTTAAATGTCATTGCCCGATATCCCAAGTTTTGGGACAAACATTATGCATGGAATAGCCCATTTGAGTTTTTAGAGAGTAATTACCAATGTCACACAATATAAAAGCTGACGTTTTCACTTTTAATGATGTAGTTTGTTGAAATGGTGCACCCCTCCTCTGCCGGACAGTGGCAGCACCTTTTTAATTTACATGAATACATGCAATATTTTATCTTTTCGACAACTTTGAGTTGAAAGTTGAAAATGCATCTCGGTCGGTGTGTGTTTTAAGAATCGTGACCTGGCGACGCCTCTACTCCTCACCTCCAGGTCCATTCCGACGGAGAATATGGGCTACGAGGACTTCATGGGCCTGAAGGTCAAGCGCTTCGTGGCTGGCCCGTTGGCCTTCGACAGTGGTCAGAAGTTCCGCGAAAACAGCTGTTTTGCCGCTGGAAAGGAACTGCCGGAAGGAGGCACTGACCTCGGACCCTGCAAGCAGGGTACGGAATGGTCTGCTGCTTTCCGACTGTGTCGATTCCGTAACCGCGCAACGCAGTCCTTACTGACCCAGAAACAGGTCATTCACATGGGAGGTCTAATAGCACTGTAGAAATGTAGTAAGATCGGCTTTCGTTTCTTTTTTTAAGGAAAAGTATTTGAAATCAGTATACAATTATCTTCCCTTCATTTTTATTTATTTATTGATAATGTATCAAAGGCCTAATCTAGTAGCAGTAGACATTAAGAATAAATTGAACTTCGAAAAGTTTATATGAAAAATAACAAAAACTTGTTTTCACAATACATGAAAGGAAGAAAATGATAGGGTCAGCCTGGCAATTCAACATAAAAAGCAGATATGGTTTAAAACTCTATGATTAGCAAATTACAGGGATCAGTCAGGGAGTAGTGACATGATATTGTAATTACCCAGTGATGGAGTCTCATACTATGCTGATTACACAATTCATTCTTATTTCTTTGTGTTTATTTATTTTATTCTTTATTACTTTTCTTTGTCAATACTGTTTTCCCTATTTCAAGCAATTACAGAAGTGGCAAAAAAAAAGACTGAACAGAGAAAAATATCACATCCATATGAGTACAAGTCACAGCATAAAACTCCTCAAACTTTCTTAACACAGTCAGAACTGAGGCACAATACATCTTCGCCTCACCAGCCACATTTTCTCGACATCGGCATTTGCACCACTTGGCAATATGTACATTGCCAAGTGGCACTGTTCACCAGTCCTTGGAAGCTGAAAGGCTTACTGTCATTATTACATGTGTGCTTCAATTTTAATTTACTACGCCCATATCTTTGCTTTATCAGCGTTCATTAGGAAACTGCCCCACTGCAAAGTGAAGATACAAAGACAAAAATTCGTGAAAATAAGTACAGGGCTTCACAAAAAAAAAAATTTACAGGGTTTTTTTTTTTTGCCGCAAAAATAAACTAGGCTATGCCAAACGCTCATTCTCCGCCCAAAGGTAGAGCTAGAGGTCACAACCAGATGCCAAAGTTTCAGCCCAATCCGATACCTTATTCGAAAATTATAAGTGTTTTTGTGAAAGTTTCAATGGGGGAAAATAGAGCCCATTTTTGCCCGGTTTCGGTTTCTGGTGCCATTGAGCCTAATGTATTTGAAAACTCCGTCAGCCGCCAGTTTCCCATTGAATTTTTCAGAAAGTCACTTATAACTTTTGATTAAGGTATCGAATCGGGCTGAAACTTTGGCATCTTGTTGTGACCTCCAGTGCTACCTTTGGGCCGACAATGAGCATTCGGCGATGCCTAGTTTATTTTCCCGGTAAAAAAGAAAATTGTAAAAAAAATTTTTTGTGACACTTTGTAGACTTATTATGCCCTCTATGCCACATGTTCATACAAGCACTATAATGAGCTTCCCACATATGGAACATTTATAGATTTATGGTTGCTTCTTCCGGGGGGACATCTCTGCCATATCCCGAATCGCCAAGATAAGGCTTTGGCTCTTGTTTATATCTTGGTTGTGACCATGTTAATTTTCTGAGTGGCCTGTGTAAAATCTAAGTTCCCAATTTGCAGGTGCTCCTCTGGTGCTCTCCTTCCCCCATTTCCTCTATGCCGACCCGGCCTACCTGGCCGACGTTGACGGCCTCCACCCGGATGTCACCAAGCACCAATTTTTCTTCAACAGCGAACCCGTAAGCTTCCCACTTTGCCAATATGGCAACCAATGCTTTGAATCGGAACTTTGTCGCTACTTCCTGGGAACAACCTGTCACTTGTGCGGCCATCAGATGAGCACTTACACTTCCCTTTTGGCATTTCTTTTATTATATCTCGCTAGACTATGCGGTGTGCAAGTTTGTCTGCTTCTTTTTGCAAAGGTTGTGGTGACGACGAAATGCCAAGCTCTGATTGGCTCCGATTGAAAGATATGGTAGGTAAACCTCACAGCAAGCTACATGGTCTGCAAAAGAAGCAGACAAACTTGCGCTCTGCATAGTCACAGACAGGACAAGCGCAGTGTCTCTTTCAAATGCTCGGCCTCAAGCACACACCTGTTGCCTTCTGTCATGCTTTGGCTGTACCTGCACAGTCAAAAGCTCAAAAGACCTCCCTGGTATTCTAATCCCGTCAATGACTGTAGGACGAGCATGAATGTCTAGTCATTAGTAATTAATCTTCTTTTGGTTCGTAGGAATCGCATTAAACATGTGGCATCAATTTGATTTTTTCTGCATCGTTTCAGACCCTCGGCGTCACCGTGAATGTTCGTGGCCGCATTCAAGTGAGCGTGGTTCTGGAGCGGGTCTTTGGTCTTGGGTAAGTTGACACGTTCGCAATTAGAAATTCAGATTGTTGCTAGCGGAGTACTTACTTAAATACTTGGCACCGGTACCACGATAACATTTGTGTAAAAGCAATACCAGTTAGGTGCAGCTGTAGATTAAATTGAACAGAGTTTCATTTAGTAATACTAAGGTCTCCATTTGTTGATGGTGCTAGTCAGCTAAGTGTGATATATATTAGCTTGAAATATTGCAAAAGAGTAATGGAACGACTGGATTTCAGTGGACATGAAGCTATTCGTTTTTGAATAATGAATATGAATGGCAAGAATGCATGCTATGAAAATTGCTGTTGGTTTTTGAATAATTCACATGTGTATATTCAAATGACGAGAATGCAGGCGTGCTATAAAAATTGGGGTCGGTTTGGGATAATCAATATAATCAATATATTCAAAGAACATGCTATATAAATTTGTGTTATTTATTGTCAACCGATATGTGCGTATTCAAATGTCAAGAATGCATGCCATGAAAATGACCAGGTCTTCTTTCACAATTCTTGCAGTCCCTTCTCACAAGTGGCGGAAGGCGTGCTTCCCCTTTTCTGGCAAGAAACTGTAAGTGATATTATCGAAGCATGAATTGAAAAGATTTTGTTGGGTCACGACATGCTTTGTTATTCTAATTGAAATATGAAACAGGTACACAAAATGTGCAAATAGAAGGTGGCTAGAAGCTTGCGAGTTATCTACCTCCTGTTAAAGGTGCGGTAAACTGTCTTGAAAGCTGATGCTGTGTGTTATGTTGTCAAAACCTAGTTGTGTAAGGACTTCAAAACCCGGCAAATTTTAAACTTTGGGGCCTAGAATATGTTCCCACTGTACATTGTAAACTACAGTGAGAAGAGGTTAAAGGCTCCTCCAGCTGCAATTAGATCAGTGCATCAGATACACTAAGGGCAAATAGACACCCAAAGTATTCATGGCCACGTTGTATTCAACACTTATGTAGGACATTCTTAGATCACGTATTACTTGTTCCACTTATGTTTGGACTAAAATAGCACTTCTTTGCAAAAAAAAAATGTTTTGCTTATCCAGGGGTAGCCAAGTTCCACATATTTCAGAGTTTATACAAAACACAGTGTCTCAGATAACTGATATTTATGATTAATAAATGTAAGAAAAGTCAGTTTCTAAAGGTTTTAACTGGAAGAGATTGGCACCAAAGTGGAGCAGGGTAAGTGAAACCACAAGCAGAACGACTTCGGAAGGAACTGGCAATCCACATAAAAGTTTGACATGTTCCCGAGAGAATATGTGGAACATTGACCCAGCTGGAACCTACGTGGACCCAGATTAGGAGTGTATGTTGGCTCACTGGCTTTGGCCACTAACTGGTCTTTCCATTGCCTTGTTTGTTTGTGCAGTATGTTGAGGCTCGGGGGGACACCCTCAAGATGCTGAGGGCCATAGTAAACCTTCCAGAATACGTCCAGTGGTTCTCTGTTGGAATCATCATAGTCAGCTCCATCGCACTGGCCAGCACAGCATTTGCCCTGTTCAGGTGAGCCCATAAGTATTATGAGTGTATATGCAAATGTAAACTCTCTTCTTTATGTTGAACCTACAAGCACAGGTCTTGCTCCATTGTCAGTTAGCGGTTGAATCCCAGCTCTTTGCTCTACCAAGAACAAACAAAGACTGTTCAATATCTGCTAACCCTGAAGATTCTCAGACAATCTTTTGTCTGCTATTTTTACAGATTAGCTGGTGGAACATATTGTAAGCTAAGCTTTGAGATTAGCAGCTGGCATCTATTGTTGGTTAATCTTCCTGGTTAGCTGATGATATCAATTGTTTGCAAATTTTTTAGACTATTAGATGGCATCTTTTGTTTGCTAATCTTCCGTATTATCAGATAGAATCTTTTGTTTCCTGATCTTCCAAATTAATAGATGGAACCTTTTATTAGTTAAGCTTCCAGGTTAGCAGATGGAGTCTGCTAATTTTCTATTTTTTTTCAGATTAGCATATGCAGATGGAATCTTTCTTTTGATCTTCCAGATTAACAAATTAAATCTTTCTCTTGCTAGTCTTCCAGATTAACAGATAGCATATTTCACTTGCTAACCCTCCAGATTAGAAGATAGAATCTTTCGCTTGCTAATAATCTCTTATTTAAAATCGAAAGAATAAAACACAGGACAAGCATTTAGCAACAGTGTTTATTTTCGGCGGGAAAATTGCACCCTGAACGAGATCCCAACTAAGATAGGGTGATAAGGGGGATGGAAATAATGGGGGATGAAAAGGGGGAGGAAGAACCTGAGGCACGGGCAGAACTATAGTGATGGTGCGGTTTTTATGGCGATTTGCGATATTTTTCAAGTTCAGGCCTGATGAATTCTATTTCCCGTCTTGGTAAGGTTACTGAGGTCAGTGAGTTTGTTTCCTGCGTTCTGGATGAGGAAGGATTCGATGGTCTCCCGTCCGTAGCGAATCTCTTAGTTTAGCAGATGGAACTTGCACTTGCCAATCTTCCAGATTAGCAGATGAAATCTTTCACTTACTAATCTTTCAGATTAGCAGATGGAATTTTTCATGCTAATCTTCCAGTTTATCGGATAAAATCATTTTAATCTTTAATCTCCTCATTCTTTAATCTCTTCAGGATTTAGCAGACACTCCCTATACTATTGCGGTCTCCTAACCGCGTTGGGTCTCTGTAAACCAAACGCATTGATTGGTGCCACCCTTCGCTCGTGCAGGCCTCGAACCAGACGGGGCGACATCACCAAAGTCCGGCCCATCAACGGCGCAAGTAAGGCGAAGTATGCGGATACCCACTGCGCCGATATCTTGCCAAACAAGGTGGAGCGCATCATCCAGAACGGCCTGGAGCGACTGCCCAACAGCTTCGGCATCACGGCGGCACGCAACAACTTCATCAACGAGCTCAAGAGCGGCAACAACAACAACCCAAGGCGTCCCTCAGAACCGTCCGCACCGCCCGAAGTCAACATCTACAAGTCGTGACCCCTTGGACGTGCCTATCTGACCGTTCTTTCTTAGCGGCGGAGACCTACGCTTCCCGTGTAAATAGTTAGGGACCACCGACCTGTGAAAGTGAACTGCATGCCATGTTAGGGTTGGCCCTCGAGTTTTGGGACACTGCAAACAAGCTCAATTTTCGCTACCAAGGTAAAGCCAAAAATGACGAGCCATCCGTGAATGAAAGTGAGAGCTGACAGGCTTGTGCCAACACCTCGTAGATAAGAAGACCTAAGCGCTGAATTTTTTGCGTCGCCAACAGAAGGCCAACTTGGAGCGTGGACAACTGCCGTGTCAGCATTCAGCTGGAACTCACGTCGTCGCTGATTAAATGCGAGTCTCAGCCAAACGATGGCGCAGTGCTTGTGTCCAATCCATGCTTCACGTTGGCCTTTTTTAGCTGATGTCGAAGATTCAGCACTTTGGCTTTGGTACCTAGGAAGTGTCGCTGGTGCTGTGGCATCATTTGCCATGCTGGATTAGTGTTTTGCGTAATGTATGAAAGTTTTAAGAAAATGAGCAAATTATTGCAGACACTTGCCATTGCTTACAGAGCAAGCCAAATATGAATCGCCTTTGTGTGGAAAATTTTGCACGCCTGTCTGTGGATGCACTCATATCTTTCATGTTGAGATGAAGTCTAAAGTGAGGATCATGTCCGTGATCTGATTTGATTGAAGTATGTGTTCCGACTCCTGAGATCTGCAAAGCAGCCCTAGAAATGGTCTGTCGTAATCAATGTCACATTGGGGAGAGCATTGTGAAAGCAGGCAACGACGATGCAAAGCTATCCTGCTCAATATGGTCCCTGTGCGCTCTGCAAAAAATTTGTACCATGTTGGAAGTGCTCTTACGCCTGAAAGTGTGATCTGTAAAGACGTGTTCGTAAATGGCTCCATAGTTGTTGGCAACAAACTTGGTGTATCACAGCCTTTGATGGAATTTGTACCAGCTAGCATATAATATATCTTTTCTAAGTGTTTTGTAAAATCTTTAAATCAGATGCAGAAACTATGATGGTCTGCATAGGGTAGGTTGACAAGGTTAACCTAAAGCCATTTTAACCTCTTGTCCTAGTAATTGCAAAGTTTGATGCCTGAGTTGTATGTGTAGACTCTGAATTTGTGTTCTGGTAACATTTGTGTGTGTGTGCATATATATGCACTGTACAGTTTGTAGCAATGAAGATGACCCTTTCAAGGTAACTATACTGAGTAACTATGCAGCAATATGTTTAATACAGGCTTTTTTTCTCTAGCAGCATTTCCAAGATGAATTTCAACTATACTCAGCGTAACACAATACTCCTGTCGATCACGGATGCCTTTTCAAGTACAAACAATAGCACAATGATGCTACGCAGTATTTTTAAGCAAACATGACAGCGAGGCCTTTTTTGACGCATTAAATATGCCACACTTTGACCAGCCTGGTCAAAGTATTGTCATTGTAATGAGTGGAACCTGCATGTCCAGTCAAGTGCTTCATCATGAGAAACATGTTTGTTTCTTACATGTATGTATTTATCACCATTTCCTATTGCAAATACTATGCATAATTCAGACCTATTTGGCCCGACGCAGGGAGAAACACTGTTTCCTACTTCAGAGCTATCTAAGCAGTTCCAGTTCTATGGGACTTGCAAATCAGATCCTTTGGTGTACATAGCAAATTTCTACCCAGCACCTGTTGGTATATGTGTTAGATGGACTAGACTTCACAACCATTTTTTTTGTTTGGAAATACTTTGTTGGTCTTTTTAATAACATTCCAGCAGCAGTGTCCAGATTTTTTTTTTATTTGCCACTGTGATAAGAAAGTGTCTGTGCTCATATTCCAGCTGGAAAATACATTTTTTAAGGGTCATACCAAAGGCACTGTGCAAGGAATGAAATATATTTATAGTAATAAAGGAATTGACAGCCATTTGTGACTCACTTACACACCTCATGAAAGGTAATGTATTGTTGGTTTTGTTACATATGATATCCTCACCTCGCACTGCAACTTCATGTGAGGTTTCCAGAAAGTTGGTTTGAAAGTTATATACTGCGATCCTATATTTAGTTTTCATAATTCTTGCACTGAGATAGTTAGCTGCCTCGGTGGCTCCGAAGTGAGAGCGCCAGCCTACGGATCCCCAGGTGGCGGGTTCGAATCCCGACCGAGGTGCCCGCAATATGACTGAGGCTTATTGCGGAGACGTGCAACCGAGCTTTCGGTTGCACGTCAAAATATCCCCAGGTGGTCGAAATTAATCCTGTCCTCCGCTGGGGCGTGCCAGATGCCCGTCGTAGGTTTGGCACGTAAAACCCCCAAATTTGATTGATTTGCACTGAGATAGTTAAAAAGTTGCAGAAAGGGACAATTCTTACATGCATTGGTTAATCTTATCAGAAAGCATGTCAGGTCCGTCGGAACTATTAATCATAACCAGCATGACAGCACTGCACCACTAAACGCTAAAACACAAACGATAACTTCACCCATAGCCTCCCCTATACTGAGAAAGCCTGTCAGATCGGCAGGAGATGTGGCCGCCGAAAGAAAGTGAAAAGCTAGACCGACAGACAACGAATGAGAGGAGAGGCACGTAATGGGCACCCTGCTGGCAGCGAGACGCCAAAACACACTTGTACCGAGCGATGGCATGTCCGCTCGTGCTCCTCGCGCTACCGCTTCTTTTATAATTAAGAATTAAACCTTGAGAACTACCGCTTTTCTCATCAAGATTGAAAACCACGTTTCGGGTCCTCGCCGCTGCAAAAGCTGTGCTCCGACCGCAGGCTCCCCGAGAAACGCTCTGTGCTACCAGATCCTCGTGCTCTAAATCAGTGACCGGGCGCTCTATGGCTGCGTTGTCAAACTGCCAGGCTTTGTGAGTAAAGAGGAGGCTATGCTTGATCACTCCTATAGTGGAGAAGAATATAAAATGTTATCTTTTAGATTAGGAACAACAAAGATTGCATGCGCTGAAATTATTTCCTTTCACCTTACGACAAACCGTATCGGACACCACAAGCCATCCCAACTAATCCAGTGCTGCGAACGTCGCGCGATACTTGCACGGCACTGGGTTAATTGGCTCTGATGGCTCGTAGAACCCGATGCGCTTTATCGTAACGTGAAACGGTGTATAAAATGGTGACGAGGAATGGATACAGCAGGGGCAGCAGATATGCGTCTTCAGCACAGTGCCGATGCTCTAAGACTTTATTGTGTATGATGTAGCCAGCGTTACTAAAGCACTCAGTTGGGGAACTTCCTTTTCAAACCGAGACCGCCCAGACCACTCGTGTCCACCAAGATCAAACTAATAGCCCCTTCCCCTGGCAAATAGCAAGCGCTCGCCGAGCGGATTCTTGTTCCCCTCGCGAGATGAGAGCAATCTCTCCGTGTGCCGCTTGTAGATCCGGAGCCAGTGGGGCGCTCGCCGAGCGGCTCCAACCGCTCCGTGGAAAAGTGGCGGAGCGCGTCGAGTGGTCCGGAGTAGTTCTCCGCGCAGCCTTTTTCGGAGGAGTACGATCTGTAGTCGTCTTTCACAGCGTTTCAGTTTCGTTATCGACATTCCCGCGGGGGAGTGAAGGAATTTTGCGGCTTTTTTGTTTCGATTGCTGGGTGGGCTCTCTTGGTGTGCGTGTTTTCGTTCCCCTCGTCATGACCGACTCGCCCGAGCATACTGCGACGAAGACATTGTTACAGTTAATTTCAGGAGGTCTAATAAAACGCAGTGACAGCGAGGAAGATACCAGCTTAGCTCCAGCTCGAGTGACGACGAGGCAGCCGTTCTCGGCGGAGTGTTTGCCGAGTCGTTTGGCTGGCCAGCGAAGAGGCCCAAGATACCGCGTTATGTCGAAGGCGTTGTGCGCGCCAATTCGGATGAAGAGCTCGGTATATGCCGTTTGTTTGTTTTGTGGTCTCTGTACTGTAATTGGAATAATTAGAAGACAACACGCCAAATACTCCGCAAATGGAAGTCGTCTTCGGAGATGACGATCGCTCTACGGCATATGTGTTTGATATTGCTTAATATCATTTTACGGCTCATACAAGTACTTCTAGTTGTCGTCATCGGGCTTATACAACTGTAAGGAAATATAAATGGTGTCTTAACGTCGGGGTCACCGTTAATCAAGTAGTAAACAATCAATTTTTTGTCAAAGCATAAAGTTCTGATTAGAACTTCCTTTCAGCAAGATAGCAATGGGAACTGCAACTGTTCAAAAGCGAGAGCAGACGCTCTGGAAGCGGTGGCACTGGGATGGACCACGTGACCGATCGCTCACGGAGGCTGACTGCTCGACGACCGCTAGCGCGGAGCGCTCGGCATTTGCCAGGGGAAGGGGCTATAATAAATCGGAGCTGTTTATACTGAAATAGTTTGGCCAATGGGCGGAGCTTGTTGCCCGCTAGAACCAGCGGATTTCGGGATAACACAATATGGCGTTGCTTCTTTGTCTTGTTTATTCCGTTTATTCCTGAGAAATCGCATAGAGTTCCTATGAGTCAGCGCCACAAAATGGTGGACGGAAGTAGGGGAAGCAGTCAATGTCATCCCCCGGTTGTCGGACTACGCTGCTGTGGTTGGCAGGCTGTCAAGAAGGCCAAACTCTCAGTATAAACGGCTCTGAACTAAACCAGAGCCGTATATGGGGAGAGTTTGGTCAGTCTATGATCTCGCCGCCGTAACGCTCTCCTCCCAAGTGAGCCAATCAGCACACGGCGTAGAGCGACAGGCATGAGCGCATGCGCATGAACTCCCGGCTGCTCCCACCTGAGTGGGGAGGGCCGCCATCTTCGATCATTCTCCCGGCGGAATGCGTGGGATCGGCATCTAAATCTCGATTATTGCCTTTTATATCGCTGGCTCTGGCAAGAAAATGACATTCTGTTATTCCTCGCTGGGTTAAAAAGCTAATAAATGAAGATTTTTCGGCGTATGGCCACAAACTTTTATTCGGGCGAAAAAGAAGTCGGCCCAAAGCAGACGACGCGTAGCCTCAGCAGTGCTCTTCTCCGACCAGTCTCCGACAGCGTTGCTAAAAAATGGCGGTCGCCTCCTCTCTGCTCCCTTCTTTCTCTCTCGCTCCTTCGGCGCTCTCCTCCCTTTCATTTACTTTTCTCCTCTCCGGCGCCTTCGTCGCCACACCCACTGGCCAAACTCTCCCAATATACGGCTCTGAACTAAGTAAGATAACAGCGCCACTCTTACTCGAGAACGTGCAGTTCGGTTCTCGAGTACGGATCGAAGCCACTTTTTCAAAGTATGGCAGTTTCCCAACTGAGTTCTAGTAATGTTGGATGACGCTATCAAATTAATGGCATCGGATTTTTGGAGACACGCGGTTACATTTCTCACGAATGTAACGAGTCACATTAAAGCAATATATTAAAAGTTCCCTAGGCAGAAGAAAGTTGGCTGTCATTGTAGCTTACCGGCAGTTCCGAGTCCCGGATTAGAAAGATCAAGATTATAGACAGAAGTTAATGTCCGCTCGGCTACCTACATTATTAAACAGTCTTCACTTGCTATTTTACTACCTGCATCACCGTAAAGCAGGCGCAGATTACTTTAAAGCGTGGTGTAACGACACAAACCACAGATTCGTTTTTTTCCCGCGAAGACTTCATCCACGGTTGCGTATCTTTTGAATTCCACATAAATATTCTCGTTTTCCCAGGGTAGGTGTATATATATATATATATACAGGGATGGGCAAAATACATGCAAATACGTATCGAAATACAAATACAAAATACTTCGTCAAAAATGTATTTAATTACAAATCTAATTACAGTTCCAAAAAAGCATTTAAATACAAGATACAAATACAACCAAATGTATTTGGTCTCCTCCAAATACTTTTCCAAATACATTCCTCAAAATCTGCGTCAGCGACTTGAGGGCACCTGCAACGGGTTTCTGGGTATCTCATTTTAATTTTGCATCGCACACTCGGGAGTTATAGCCCCTTCCCCTGGCAAATAGCGAGCGCTCGGCAGGCGCTCGCCGAGCGGATTCTTGTTTCCCTCGCGAGATGCGAGCAATCTCTCCGTGTGCCGCTTGTAGATCTGGAGCCAGTGGGGCGCTCGCCGAGCGGCTCCAACCGCTCCGTGGGAAAGTGGCGGAGCGCGTCGAGCGGTCCGGAGTAGTTCTCCGCGCAGGCTTTTTCAGAGGAGTACGATCTGTAGTCGCAACATTTCAGTTTCGATTTCAACGTTCTGGCGACCGGCGAGGGAGTGAGGGATTTTCGCGGCTTTTTGGTTTCGTTTGCTGGGTAGGCTCTCTTCTTGTGCTCGCTTTCGTTCCTCGATCTCGTCATGACCGACTCGACCGAGAGTACTGCGGCTTTGGCGTCGTTGCAGTTAATTTTAGGTCTATTAGAAAGCAGTGACAGCAGTGACAGCGAAAGCAGCGACAGCGACGAAGACGACGGAGATACAAGCTCCTCCAGCTCGAGTGACGACGAGGCAGCCGTTCTCGGCGAAGTGTTCGCCGAGACGTTCGCCTTGCCAGCGAAGAGGCCCAAGATAACCCGTTATGTCGAAGACGTTGTGCGCGCCTATTCGGATGAAGAGGTATGTCGTTTCTTCGTTGTGTGGTCTCTGTGAACCGACCATCTCCCTGTGTTGCAGTTCCGACGCAACTTTCGCCTCCAACGGGAGCCCGCCTACGCCGTGATCGAGAGGTACGAGCGGTCTGTATATTACAGGGGATCGATTCACGGAGGGTCCAACCCGAAAACCGCCGAAGTTTGCATCCTCTCTTTTCTCTGGTAAGACATGTTTTGTAGGTCTCAATGTAGCTAGGAGAAAGATTGACCGATTTGACCAACGATTTCCGATCCAGCCCATATTCCCCATACATATACTCCTGGCACGGTAGTTGTACTGTAGATATGCCGCGGCGGTCACAAAATAGAAGCACGAAAAAATACAAAAGAAATGGAGACCCACTAAAAGCCGATAACTATATATGTATATTAATTGAGCATATTAAATTGACTTTGGTAATTAAAAGTCAAATCATTGCGTCTTTTTATTAATGCGGTTTATTATTGTCTTTTTTTGCTAACATCAATTACTTCAATATCTAAGGAAAAAACAACTTTGAGACATAGGGACAAAAATTGGAACAACACAATACTCTCAAAACTCAGCCGACTCAGCTGCAAAATGTATTATCACGCGTCTTCTTTCTAGGAGGACACAACTCCCCAAACAACGCTAATGCCAACAACCGTGGGGGGTTAACGGTTAGTTGGCATTACCGTTGTTTGAGGAGTTGTGACCTATAAAGGAAATGTGTGGAAATAAACGTTGTAGCTGACTTTTTAAACAGTAGAGAAGAAACATCAAAACGTAGAAGAGACAGAAAAAAAGACAGGATGATGTGTCAAATTCCGCTAATTCGTCTATTTAGTCCAGCTCTTAATCTCAAGGTCACCACCAACACAAAGGGACAAAGACTATACAGGTCAAGCGCCTAGTCTACATCACACAATGTAAGAATGTGGACAACCTCACAGGTTGACGCAATAAGGCAACATCCATCCTTGAACTTCAACTTCAACAATAAAATCTTTCTCCGCGCTATTGCACTTTATAATATCAATATAGTTAAACCAACTAGCCCACCTTAATATTTTAGTATATTGTCTCTGCATCATAACAAATTATAATTAACGTCTGCGATTTAACTCAAAGAAACTCTATTTACGCTGCAGGTATGCTGGCAACAAAACCTGCATTCGAGATGTTGCAGGCCGCTTTGACATGGGGGAAAGCACCCTTTCCCGCATCCTGAATCGTGTGGCTGAGTTCCTGTGCAGCATTGCTCCAGATGAGATCCGCTTTCCTGACGATGTGGCAGCCCTTGCCAAGGATTTTGAGGAGGTTCGTTTTGTGAGCTTGCTTATTTACGTATGCTGCTGCTTCAATATTATTGGGACAATTTCAGGAGCGGGGCAAAAAAGAAAGAGATAATATCATACAAACAAATGATTGAACAAAATCAGAACAAGTTCAAAACAAGATCAAATAGACAAGAGCAATGAAAGGCAGTCAGAAATTGCTTGAAATAGGCCATGCATGCAATGATACTAGGTTGGGAACATAATTAGTTTACACAAACTTAATGGCATTAGTGTGACCCAAGTACACTCACATGAAATGCCACTGACGAGGCGCTTCATTTTGGTATAAGTTAATTCAGGGACAAAAGCAAACTATTCATTTCAATCTGTGTTTTGCAGAACTGGATGACACAGTCACGTCGATTTCGGTGTTGTAGGACCGTAAGCACTCGATTTGTGCTTATGGCAATTATTGCCTGGGCAAATATTTGGGTAGTGATTCGTGAAAGTACAATCACTACTTGTACAAGAATAGGCAAACTTCAACCATGTCTGGAGCTCAGTATGCACCTTGTGCTTTGCCAACCCTAAAGCATGGCAATGATAAACATTGATAACATATAATCTGAACCAAATCATATGAGGCCACTTGTTCTGGCAGTAAGTTGGGGGGGTGATCATTGCCTGTCTAAACTTTTCGTGCAACTGTCTATGAAGAGCAAAGCTAATGCATAAATTATAAGTAATGGATGTCAAGGGGGATGCTTTATGGCAAGTTCAGACCAGAATTAAAGGTTGAAAGTTGGTTAAAAAAATGTTTTACTGGCGACCAATGAAGCATACGACATATGGCTGCATGCAAGGAACTCCCCGAGGTGTTTGTAGATTATGTGTTCTAATAATTTGCATATAAGGGGAGTGTGATTTAAGAAGATGGGTCTGTAGCTTGACAATGCATTTTCTAAATTTATAGAATAGAAGGACTTTCGCAAGTTTCCATGAAGATGAAAAGGGAACTGCAGCAGTTGGTAGCAATTTCTTAAAAATAACCGCAAGGCAGTGTATTTCTGGCGGATGAAAATATTTGCATCGAGTCAGTTTTTTCAGGTTTCTAGAAACTGAAGAAACAGTACAGGTGATTACACACCTTGCATATATTACAGAAAATTACATTGTCAAAAAGACCCTTGACAGGTGTTGTATAACTGGTGTAGTGGTCTGCCTCAAAGTTTGAAATAAAAAGGCCACCTTTCATTTATTAATTTATTTCCTTTGATGGGCAGACTACATATAGCATCTCTCCTTTTAGAACTTGGTGGGAATGAGTACACAGCGCATAGTTTGAGCTCACATACCACATTCTTTTACTAGGTTTCAGGCTTTCCTGGGGTCGTGGGTTGCGTCGACGGCAGCTACATCGGCATCCGGTGCCCTGACAACAAGGTGAAGTCAACATATGTCAATCGACATGACAAGACTTCACTGACGTTGCAGGGCATCTGTGATCACAGACGCCGCTTTGTGGATGTTTTCACGGGCCCACCAAGCAAGATTCACGACTCAAGGATTTATAAATTATCGTTTGTGTCGCGGATCATCCCATTTCTATGCTGCATGGGCAAGTATCACCTTCTTGGCGATGCAGCATACCCGTCGAGGGAGACTTTGGTCACTCCTTTTCGGGATTATGGGACATTAACTAACCAGCAGAAGAGCTTCAACACTAAGTTGAGCTCCACAAGGGTGCTCATTGAGAATGCCTTCGGGCTACTCAAACAGCGCTTCAGGCAACTGATAAACCTGGAGTTCCCGACAGTGCGCCGAATGTCCACGTTTATCATTGCTTGTTGCGTCTTGCACAACTTGTGCATTGATGCTGGGGACACTGAAATCCGTGATGCTGAGGTGGAAGAGCTGAGGCGCCAGGAGTTGCTCAGGGTGGACAGCAGGGGCTCGCCCGAGGAGGACCTGCCGGGCGTCTCTCTCTCGGATGCCGCACTCAGGGTGCTCGGACGCATTAAAAGGGACAGGCTGGTCTCATCCCTTTTCCCCACTGGTTGAGCTCCTCGCGCAGGCATCAAGCGCTCAATGGCGCCCTGAGGCAGCTCCTGATAGCCTAACTATGCAAGTGCCAGGCATTGGGGAAAAACGTTTACCGTGTTTTTTTCACCGACAAACTAACTCTGTGTTTCTCATCAATGCTCACTCTTCACGCAAATATGGTGCTGCGGTCCGGAAAAGTTGCCAAAGTTTCAGACTTTGCCGTCGCTATTAAAGTTATCAGCAGTTTTCTGAAATTTTCATTGAGAAAAAGGAGTATAAGGGGGGGGGGGGGTCGGTATGAGGCCCACGAATACATGGTAATAAGGGGTGTCGGCTACCTAAAGCAAACTCCATTTTCACATCTAAAATTAGCAAAAAAATGACATAACTTTAACAGATAACAGCAACCTCCGTTTCGACATCGAGCAGAGACCAATTGTTCGGTGACGCAGTTTATTTTTTGCGGTGAAAAGAACACTAAATATTTTTCCTTGGAAACAACTGTACATGGGTAACTTACTCTGTCATGAATGTTACCTTTTAATATCATTTAAGGCATGAAATTGTGTTGAAACCAAAACGTTTTTATTAATTGCTCAATCAACATGTATAATCTTGAGTATATATATAACAAATGATGCTCTGGAGTATGTAGAAAACTAGGGTATGTACAAAACGTGAATAATCAAGTGTAATGGGCTAGAGAAACATTTAGATAAAATTAATCACTTTGCAGTGTTCATGGTGTCCAGCACTCGCTCCAGCATGCCAAGAAGATTTTGGTGCCGCTCTTGACGCTGTTTTGCACGATCCTCTCTCTTCTTTTCCCGCTCTTCTCTACGCAGATCGCGCTCCACACGTCTTTCTTCGCGTCTTTCCTCCTTGCAGGCACGTGCTTCATCTTTTTTTTTTCTGAGATCCTCCATTTTTGAAAAAAAGTGTTCCATATGCCGCATGCGCTCAGGGTTCTGCCGTGGACAGGGTGGCTTTTTTAGGGTGGTACATTCTGCTGATGTTGATGGTCTAGGATTTTCTGTGGAGGAGGCTGGTGCATGTAGAGTCGTTTGTTTGTATACGGCCTGAGAAACGCCCATCATCACTTCCGGCTCCACACTGTCATCGGCTGCCCTGATGAGATTGAACTCTTCTTCAAACTCTATGTGTTGCCGCGTTGCTCCACTTTTTCCATTGCTGTCCACAACCTTGGTTTTTCTTTTCTTGAGGGTTTTGAAACGTGTGTCACATTGCTGTGCAGTGTAGTGGGAGTTCATCCTCTCATTTATCTCTTCAGCAATTTTAATAAACATGTGTTTTCTTGTCTTAAAACGTTTAAATGGTCCAATCTCTGGGAAATATCGAGAGTAGAGGGCAAGAAGAAGCTTGGATTCGCCTTCTGACCAGATGCAAGCTGAAAACAAAAACACAAAATTGTTGAATAACCTAATAAACTGGGCATTCTTTCGATGCAGCTTGAAGGTGCTGGGCTTATATGGCATATTTGTGGGGTTTCTTATGTAGTATGCAATTAAGGAATGTTTTAATGCTCTGCATGAATAGGGTACCTGGCAATGACGGTAAATGAAATAAGCTTGCAAGACCGTGACAGGTCCAAGCGGAAATTGAATACCAACTACGAGAAACTGTCGAGAATGTTTCAAGGGGCATAAATGGGATGCATGATGCCGAATTGCCAAGTAAAAATATCATGCTGACCAGCTTCACTACTGCACTGGCAAAATTGGCTCCATGTTGCAAAAGGTCATGGAACATTAACCATGCAGCCAATTTGTCACCACTCTGAGTAAAACTTACATCCTATAGCATTCACTGTTAGCATATACCTTCAGCCACGGAGAACTGACTTATGAAGCTTTGTAATCCAAGTGAAGGGTATACTTTGTATGGGTATATGTATGACTTACGTTGAGTACTGGAGTTCTGTGTGGAGTTCTGTGGCGTACCGTCGGATTCTTCTGGTACAGGCAGAACGCCAGCGTAGCTTCCACCATTGTGGTCATTTCCTGTTGAATCGTAGGGCGCACCATTGATTAATGTGGCATCAAAATAATTGCAAAAGGAAATGAACATTCCTGCAACCATTCACCATACAATTGTTTTTTTTTTTGTTTTTTTTTTTCTTTTTTTTAAATACTGCAGCTTAGATATGTGGGCCAATTGTCATAGCAGCTATAGGTGTGGCTAGACAGAAACAATATCGTTTTAGCACCATATGAAACCAAGCACAGCTCCTGACAGATTGAAGTATTCGCATTTACTTGTATAGGAAAAAAAGAATACGGGAAAGCATCATGCTCAAGTCTATTGGAAAACGCACGTAGTTCGTGTTTCCTTAATTTTGACCGCAAGTTAATTAGATCAAGACATCCGATGCACGGATGTTCTGTGACTTCATGTCGTAACTTGACGTCATTAGCAGACGAAAAGCATCATGCTCAAGTCTGTACTGGCGAAACCATAGTTCGTGTAGTTTTAACCGCGAGTTAATTACGTCCCGACATCCGATACACGGATGTTTCTGTGACTGTCGTAACTCGACGCAGACATAAGCGCCCGCAACATATAACGCAACGTAAGAAAATAGTACTGCGTGAACGTACTTTAAGTACAAATTCTTCATCTGTTAGAACTGTTATATTTAGTTTACCTCCGCTGACCAATTATTTTGCAGTAGTTGATAAGCGAGCGGTCACATCGCAAATCATATACACAATAGTAACTGGAATAATTAGAAGACAACGCGCCAAATACTCCGGTGATGGAGATCGCCTTCGGAGCTGACGATCGCTTTACGGCATACGTGTTTGGTATTCTGCTTAATTGCATCCTACGGTTCGTACAAGTACTTCTAGTTGTCTTCATCGGGTTTATAAAACTGTAAGGAAAAATAAATTGCCTCTTACCATCGGGGTCACCGTTGATCACATAATAAACAACCTGGGGTGCTTCCGATCCGGAGTTCATTCTCTCAGCAAGGTGGCAAAGGGAACCGAAACTGTTAAAAAGCGCGGGTAGACGCTCCGAAAGCGGTGGCGCTGGGAGCGTTACGCTCGATTTGCTCCGCAGCGCGTGCCACTGGGGTAGATCACGTGACCGATCGCTCGCGGAGGCCGACCGCTCGACGACCGCTAGGTCGGAGCGCTCGGCATTTGCCAGGGGAAGGGACTATTAGTGTGCGAGGCTCTGGTAACGTAATAGAAATATAATCACAAAAAAATGTAATCAGCTCGGACGTAATAGGTGAAAAAAGTACAGAGCTTCAAGCAGCTTTTTTTGTCAATTACATTTTGGTATAGACCAACAAAGAACCGAGACGACCAAGACGCGCAGCACTAGCTAGAGAATATTTTATTGTTGCAACTAGTGATGGGACGAATCTTTATCCGAATCGAGATTCGGAGCCGAATCTGAAGATTCGGAAAGATTCGGAAAAGTAGCCGAATCTCAAGAGATTCGGAAAAGTTCGGAAAAATTCGGAGCGTTGCCATGGTGTCCAGATTACGTTGATGAGTGTTTCAACTTTTCGTGATATTAAATTCACTAATATCTACAAAGTGCAAAAAATATTGTCGTAATATAATATCATAGTAATAAATAAAATGTTCCGCTCTGTTTATAATATTTCGGATGTTTGTCGAGAACGGTAACCAGTCATCGCGGGAGAATTGGTTTCGGTTCCGGATTACGACGTGGAAAGACAAGCGCATGTTTTCATCGTCCCGGCCCCGGCGCTTCGGCCAGTTCGGTGACAGTCGGTTCTGGCGCAGGCGGATTGACGCGTGAGTTTCTTGGACACCACCAGGAACCTCCGGCGTTGTCGGCGGGGTAATGGCAGTGACCACCGCGGCTGCCCTTGCGGCGAAACGCAAGCGCGATAAGTTCCTCGTGGATTTCGTTAGGCTTGGCGTGGCCGCCCCAGCCCGGCGGGATTCGGCGGACGTGCAGCCGGTGCAGCGGCGGGTCGACGGAGCGATGTTATGTTTACGCGAAGATCACATTCTCGTACTCCGGGGTTCCCGGAGTCCGAAGACGTCCACCATGCTCGTCCAAAGTTCGCAGCTGTCCTCCCTCCCTCCCCCTCCCTCCCCCCCCCCCCCCCCCCCCCCCCCCGGAAGAGATCGATGCCGTACGTGCGTGGTTCAAACCACGACCGGGTTCAAACAGATTTCGTGTCCATTATTACGGTCATAGTAGCACACCCCACACAAGTGAGTATGTTCGATTCGATTATCTTCAACGTGTGTCCACTCCGGTATTGTTATCGGAACACGGGAAACAACCTAAAACTCCTTGCGCTGTACTATTCTTCTGTACTGCATTTGTACCTTTCTGTTTAATGATACGGTATCTGAATTAGTGTCTGTTTCTGAACAATAAAGTTGCGGTGGATACCCCTGTGTTGTTTCTTTTTCATCAAATAAAGTTCACGTATACAAAACTTGCTGCCGAGATCGAAGAAACGACAGTGCGACGTTTTTCTTCGCCGGTGTCGGTACGCGGTCGAAGTTGGGATGAGCAATACTTTTCATCGCTCTCGCGTCTTATACCCCTGTCAGACGGGCTAGTTTAGTGTCACTACAAGCGAGTGCACTTCAACCCGTCGAAACACACTACAAGTGTGTTGGTGCTACACGGGAAAACTTAGTGTCACTCCAAAATGATGGCAATGACGATGGGTAAGTAATGGGCACGCAACATATTACAGTGCATACGCATTTTTTCATAAATAACTTCGTCGTCTTATTAGAAACATGTTACCACACATTGTTGCGCTAAGTCACGAATTTGAATCCAAATTTAAATCCAATTTGATCATTACGTTCAGCCATTTCAAGCCAGTGATACATGTCCGCACGCCGGTACGATACTCTGTTTCACCTTCTGTACCGCAGAAAAGGCTACAAGCGCGAGCTCCTTGCTCTAGGCCACATCAAGGCGGCACAAGCTCTCGTGCGTTAAGAGTAGCTCCCAACGCTATGAGCTCGCGCATCTAGCCTTGCCTGCGGTACAACATAAGGTGAAACAGAGTATAGATCGAAATGAGCAGAAGTAGGGATTGAGCCCAGGATTCCTGGGTTCTGCAGCACGAGCTTTCGCTCCGCGTGCTCCGAGCTGGTGTGCGCGAGCCCACCCGGCCACTCGCCACAATGAAGCATCATGGAGTCTGCGCAGGACGAGCTGGAGTGCGAGATCCGCGATGTTGGACAGTGAAAGCGCGTGGTTGGGCATTTTTCTCCGTGAGAGCCCAACGCCTTTCGGATAAGAGGAAGTTGGACCTAGATGCCGACGCACAGGCAAGAATTTCAAGTGACATCGATCAGCAGCCTCAGGTTAATGCCTTCACCGTAGCCGCTCTCATGACCGACCACTATACACGTGATCAGTCGAGAACGGTGGACTTTCCAGAGGAGCGAACGGTGGTTCGAAGAAACCTTGCCCCATTTGGGCGAGTTCTATTTCAAGCAAGCCTTTCGCGTCTCTCCTGCCATCGCGTAGGGGTTAAGGCTGAAAACTAGGTTAGCCGCTTGTTTTTCTACAATGCACTACTTTCCTGCCTACAGGAAACAAGTGCGCATCTAATATTACTCCTATCAAAATAATACTAATTTTACGCAGCGTTAATTTCTTCTATTATTTTAACTCCTTGAACACTGCTATCGAGATTACACACTTGGTCTACCGGAGCGAGCGTAGTGGGCTCCCCGAACTCACTTCACTGGAATTGTGTTCTTCGGGCAGGGCTGGGGATTGAGCTCAGGATCACTGGGTTCTCCTTCTCCAGCGCGAGCTTTCTCTGCACGTACTTCGATCAGGTGGGCGCTTGCCAACTCGGCCACCGATACCCCTTAATAAAGACACGGTAAAAAAATTTGACGTTTACAATTCTCTGTAATGCCGAATTGGAGCGCAGCTCTTGAGGAGGAGGGAAGAAGGGTACGAAGGGGAGGGTATGCCAGCTGCTCCCCCTCCGTACCCTCCCATCCTCCTGTCCTGTTCCCATCTCACTTAGTGTAAAATGTTTGATAAATTTCCCACTAAATTTAGCCGGGAAAATTTCCCGCTGAATTGACGTGTGACGTCACATGACACGTCATCTGAAATATTAAGTGTGACGTCACGTGACGTCACACGGGTAAAAGTTTTACTCTAAATTTAGCGGAAAAATTTTCCGCCAAACATAGCAAAAACTTTTACCGCAAAATTTAGCGGGAAAATTTTACCCTCGTGACGTCACACGTGACGACACACGTGACGTCACGTGTGACGTAATTTTGGGAACAGCCCTTAATGCAACGCGCGGTTACGCCGACGCCGCTCAACCCAAAAGCGGGTGCCTAGGAGCTGTGCTCTAAGACAACGTTACATTGATGAATGATTTTTATGCCAATCGGATGATTCTGATCGATCATCCCAAGCTAAGATAAAGAACGAAGCATATCCAACTTTGGCGTTCCACTTCGTTCCACGGAAGTCTACGAGGAGGCCCTGACACTGCCAATTCAAATTATAATTATCGTGTTGTCTCGAATAGTTACATGCTGAAACAAAAGTAGGTTCTATCATTCTCTACTAACCAAGATAGCCATGAATGACTGACTTTGTCGTCGTCTTTTATCAATTCAGCGCTCCGCTAATCTTGATTCAGATCAGCCTAAACTCCAAATCCACCCCACTATTTTTTTTTTTTTTTGCAATGCCACTCTTCTACATGTCGTCTCTTTCACGAATATCCTTTTCTTCAAAAAATAAAACTTACGCCACGTTTTTTTGTTTCTGTGTTGTTATGTTTTACTGTGTAAACACTCCTATTGATGCCACGCACTCGATCGAGCGAAGTGAGTTCGTCAAACTCACTCCAAGCCAAGTGTGTTCCTTAGGAATGAGTCGTGTGGCACACTACAGAAATGACACTACGGGCGAAGTGCACTCGCTTGTAGTGACACTAAACTAGCCCGTCTGACAGGGGTATTACGCAGCTCTGGAGGAGACGAATCATTTCCTTGCCAAAATATATTTATTGCGCGTTGCGCCACATTATCTATAATACACAGCATTTTGCTAGATTTTACTTTAGCGATCACCGCGAAACCGCGCCGAAACCGAGACCGTGCATTGATTAGGCCTACGCCAACCACACCGATCAGCTCAGCTGAACCTGGGCGCGTGCCAGGGTTTAGAGTGACAGTACAGTACATACCATACGTTGAAGTAAACAAGAGAAATCTGGTTATATGCAGTAACAGTACCTAAAAAAAAACACAACTGATCGCATTCGCGAGGTTTACGAAAGGGTTCACGCCGCCGTCTGCAACCCGCGACGAACCTGACGAATCTCCGAATCTGCCGAATATTCGTCGCGGGAAGTTCGGAAATTTCCGAATCTGTCCGAATCCGAATCTCTGGTGATTCGTCCCATCACTAGTTGCAACTCGCACCAGTTACGAAAATCTGGAGAAGCCGCGCATTTAGAATGTTCCCGGCAAACATATGGATGGAAATCAAGCTGTAAAGCATCACAAGTTGTCACAGGCACTTAATTATTTAGGCAGTCTGTCTGTGAACGTCGATTTCGTCACTATTTTTGCTTTGGACTACCACCGTAATCACAAAGTTACTGAACGCTTGTGCTTGATTGAGAGACGCTGCATTCAGTGCAGAACGTAGTTTTCTTCCTGCTCTGGACAGTGACAATAAATGTGAGGGATGTATTTTTGCCCATAAAATTGTATTTAATTACAATTGTATTTGAAATACCCACATTTTAGTATTTAAATACACACGTCAAATACATTACCTAATTTGTAATTAAATACAAATGCAAAATACACAAAGTATTTAAAATACGTATTTTAAATACTTGTATTTGAAATACTGCCCATCCCTGTATATATATATTAGAACATATCTATTTGAATAAGTTTAAGGAGCGAAATACATGCCTCTAGTTTCGAATAAACACAAAAAACACGTTTACGTCTGGCTATGGCTTGGGCTATGGTGCCTGGATCGCGTCTTTGACTGGTGTGTTTACCGCGGCCAAAAAAGTGGTCCCTCGATTTCCGCCTGATGACGTCATAAAAGTGTCATGCTATCGCCGGTCGCGACCCTGGCGGCGTTCCAACAGTTATGGTGTATGTAGCAGATGCCTGTTCTGCTGCAGGTCTCTTTCCACTGTGACAGTTCACGGAGGCTAGTGCAGCCGGAAGTTGGGACGCCTAATGGGACGCCGTGACGACAGCGACACTCACGTTCGCTCGTGCTTTTTGCCAGCATTTCTACGGCCAACCGCTAGGATCGCGACAGGCAACAGCATGACACTCGCGTCATTTGTTGCCATATCGGGACCACTTTTGATGTATGGGCGGGATAGGCTCTGGGGATAGGATGCTAAACACACCAGTCGAAGACGCGCTCCAGCATGCGCTCCAGGCACCATAGTAGACCTGTGCGCCGGTCGGAAATCGCCGGCGGCGGCGCGCCGGTGTTTGTACCTCCGGCGGCGGCGTGTTCACGGCGCGGGGATCAACGGATCGGCGGCGGCGTGGCGCGGAAGAGGGAGGGAAGAAGGGGGGGGGGGGGGGTAAATTAGAGAGTGAGGGGGAGAGAGAAAGGAGTCGTTTGAATTTGGAAAACAAGATGCAAATACCATAAATAGGAACACACTTTTTTTATTTTAATTTTTTCTGGAGATGTATGCATTGCCTTCGCTGGTGAAGAGTGCGTCCGTTAGAAGAATCAGGTACTTCCGCGTCTTGTTTACTCTCGTTTGTAAGAGAATATGTCGCCGGCTGGCAGCCACGGCGCAATATCCTCCGCAAGACGAGGACCGACAACAGAGATTTTATCACCGCGTTCCACCTCACCACGCGCTTGTCGCACGCCCCGTGCCTAACAAGTCGACCGAGCACGTCCTTCGATTTATAGAACTCGCACTCTCATTCGGTACGCCGCAAGCCGTCATCACACGACAGGGTCGTAATAATCCTCTCGGTCGGCTTCGCGGTACTTCGCCGACAGGCACATTCAGAGCATCCCTAACAGTACTTTACGCTCCCGAAGCTAACGGCTTTGTCGAACGCGCCAACGGAAAAATCCTTCCATGTCTGCGCGAAAGAACGTCAACGGCGACATCGACCATTGGAGCGATATTATCTCCAGGCAACCAGCTTTCAAGTGAACCAGCAGCCGTACGCCGGACTCCAGACATCACCGTTCGAACTCCTGTTCAACTTTGTCCCACGCCGACCAATGGAATTTCCCCCGCTTCCCGACGAGGTCGGCGACGTCCGCGCGAACTGCGACGCTGCAAACGCGAACCTCGCTTACCTTTACGGCATGAAGCGTTCCTACGATGCAAAACATCGACCAGCTCCATACAGCGTCAGGGACAGGGTATGGTACACGAACGGCCTTCCTACCTCAAAACTTGGCCTGCTTTTCCACGGACACTTCACCAACGTGAACAATCAAACCTACACCATTTCCGGGTTTACCCCGCAAGGCACACCGGATTGCCGCCAAGCTGCCGCACGATAGCTCTTTTTTTTTTTTTTTTTCACGAACAACCTGCAGTGATTGACGTCGATTTCAACCAACTCGTCTTGCACCGCGGCAGATCTTCCGATTACTAGCATTACTAGCGCATCACGCCGACGCCGCCCTCCACGATGGCTAGACGCATAGCAGAGGATCATGACAAAATGTGCGAGGGCGCAAGAATTTTGAGCTCGGGAGATGTAAGCAAATACGCTGGCGGCAAAGACCCGTAAGGAGAGCCTCCCCGACTCGACCGGATGGGGGCTCGACTTCGACCCCCGACGCTGGATCCCGACGTGGAAACGAGAAAGAAGGACCCCTAGAAACACGACGTGACAGGAACAAGCCAGGCGTGTAGATCAAAATAAAATACGTTTAAAAGAAGCCTGAAAACGGACGCGAATATAGCCCTCTTGTATCAAATCATTTCACAAAGTTTTCATTAAATCGTTTTGCGGTCTACAAAACCGTTCATTCCGTTATAACACTTTAAAAACACAGGCGAGCTGGTGAAGAACTTCCATAGTAACCGGAGACACGGAACGATAAAAATAACGCACAAGACAACAAGTCTCAAACACAGCTTTTATACCCGTTTTCAGAACTCGAGTAAAAAGAGTCCGACTCCTTGCGAACCTAATTACTAATTTACTGAAATTACTAATTTCCACCTTTATGTGGAGAATTAAGATACATGTAGCTGGATTCTACGATATATGTTATCAAGACGTACACGTTCCAGAGCCAAAATCATCACTTTTTTCTCTCACAACCAAATCTCGTAAGACTGCGTCGCGTATACGAACATCTTTGTTTCATGTATGTGCTCTCCCCCTCTGTAATGCCTTCGGGGGGTGTAGGAAAAAATGTCCCCGGAATAAATGTCCCCGGAAAAAATGTCCCCGGAAAAAAAGGCCCCGGAAAAAAAGGCCCCAGATGGAAAGTTGGAAAAAATGTCCCCAAAGGATTTTCTACACTCTAAAAAAAAAAAGGTGTCAAAGGAGAGTAACTGCCCTAAGTTACCCTACTTTAACCCTCTCTTCATCAAAGTTACTCTTTCGCGACCGCTTCTTTCGATGGTACTCTCCCTTAACCCTCACTCGAGCTCTAGAGTAACTGTAGCTAGAGTTAGTTTCTCCTCGCGATATCACGGGTTGTCAACAGATGGCGCCGCTATGGGGTCGGCGCATTTTCGACGCTGCTCGGCGCAGATTTTTGTTGTTGTCGTGTTTTTGTTTTTCAGGGGAAGGTTTTTTTTTTTTTTTTTCCCTAGCCGCTTCTTTTTTTTGGGGGGGTGGCGGGGGGGGGGGGGGGAAGATGGGCAAGGATATTTGAATAAGTGAGTTGATACAGCCTACCTTTATATTAAATTTGGCAACGCGCAATTCAAATGTTTTTTCTGCTAATTAAAAAAAAAAGTGCAGAATCTATAGGTGGTTTTTTGCTGCTCCTTTGTGCATATGCGTCGCCAGCGATAGGAGCTTATAGGGACCACAAAATGAGGCCAAACGATGTCCGCGTCTATGCATCGCCCTCCCGTCGCGGCCAAACGCATGGGACTTTCGCTTTAGATTATTATGTTGACTTATGATCTTGATAGAAAAGCTTCGTACCCTAACTACGGGTTTATGGACTGCACTTCGTGTCAGGAGAATTATTTTTGCCTCCAACATGGTGACAAGGCACTGATAGTAGACGACAATGTTGGTTTTGACCTACAGTTTAGCCGGAAGTGACGTCAGCTGCAACAAACCTAGAGGGTCTATTCACTTTCTGAGTCATCACCCACAAACATGGCCGCCGAGCGATAAAGCGGAACTTTTATTCGTGAGTTCGGTGAAAAATAAAAGAAGGCAAAGCAAACTCGCCTATCGGCAAACCGCTATGGCATTCGGCGGCCATGCTTGTGTGTAATGACTCGACATTAAAAGGCGGTCTGAGGTCATGTGAATAAACTCTATACTTAGAAGCGCCAGAAAAAACAAACAACCGAACTGAAAGAAGTAGTAGTGCAAACTCAGAGCGGCTACCGGCAGCTCAATTTTATTTGGGAAACACGAACATATTTGCACACCAGCGGCGTAGCCAGGGTACGGGGTGTTGGGTGTTGAAGGGTCGGAACACCGCCGAAGTGTCATTGTTACCTTTACCCCTTCCGCTTTTCCAATGTCAGTATTTTTTGTGTGTGTGTTTCGTTTCGACAATCCACTGCGGCGAGGGGTGGTGCATGCCCACAACATACCGAAGCAAAACGAAAAAGACGACGCTGTCCGTGGACTGCGTGAAAAACACATCTCCGGCTCCGGCTCTTCGAACAGCCCTCTCCAAACTCGGCCACGTTTGTAACCGAAGCCTTTCTTCAGGCTCGCAGGCGCGAATGGCTTAGCTCCCGACGTCATAAAAGCCGCGAAATCCTGACCTCGAAAAACGCTGGCCTCGCTTCGGGGGATGCAGGCGGCTTACCTACCCTTTGAGTGTCAAGGGCTCGACGACAATTTCAGGGCAGCACAACGAAATTCCAAAATAGCAATGATTTGACTTTACGAACCCTAAAATGCGGAGAAAACCGGACGACAAAATAACAAACAGCTTAGCGTTTTTTTTTTTTGTGCTCCGTCTTTTCTTTTTTTTTTAGGGTTCACTCGCTTGCGCTTATTTAGCTTTAATATGGCATAAAAATGCAAAAAGCACACACACACACAAACATCGCCATCGTTAAAAAAAGAAAAGAAGCAACAGAGAAAAGCGACAGCATATGCACTGTTGAAGCATATTTGTAATGCTCATAATCACTTGGTTTCAAAGCGTATCTAGTTGACTTCTTTAATCGCCGAAGTGGGTAATGTTTACATGCTTGCGTTCAGCACGTGAGTCGTGGAACTTTTTTTCAAAAACGAGTTCAAAAGCCAAGCCGTTCTTGACGTTCTTTTTTTTTTTTTTGTTTTCTTTTTTTTAAAGAATGATTATTGACCTACAACTTCAAGCGTGTCATCACCGTCTCCAACAGCTAGAGCCGGCACATTCACGCCAGGCAGCATCGTCCGCCCTAGGCGAGAGCGATGTTGTGGCCAACGACGTCGGTCTCTATGTCGCAAGCCTCGACTTCGATCAAATCGTCGGCCTGTGCGGAGCATTGGTTTTATTAAATACACTTCCTGGGGAAGTACTGGTTTTGACAGAGATGTGGAGGGACCGCACCAGGTAGCGCGTCTCGGCGGTACAGGCAACTTGCATTTGCCTAGAGGCTTTGTATCCTAATGTAACCCGCCTGCTTAGCTTAACCCGCCTGCTTAGCGCAATAGCTTCCACCATGCTAATTATAAACACCGTCGAACTTGTTGTCCGTAAGGTAATGACGTCACGAGAGGAAACCATAGGAGAGCGCCACAAAACATCTCGCCTCTAATAGGGGCTGCGCTTTTGAACATTCACCGAAATATGCAAATCAGCACCGAAAGGGTACTCTCAGGCCTGGTTCACACTTGCGAATCGGCGGGCGAATCTGCAAGAATTCGGCCGCCGGGCGTAGCGTCCCCTGTGCATTGCCGCGGCCAATTCCGCTTCGGCGGCAGCGGATTAGCTGTAAGTGTGAACCAGGCCTCACTTCTTCCAATCGACAGACGGCGGCTTCCACTAAATGTTTAGACCCAACAAAATGATAGAAACTGGTATTTTTCTCACACTTTCTCGTAAAACAACAACGAAGAACGGAAATAGCCTAAAACATGACTATACAACAATATTTTCTGAAAAAATGTGATCCGCGCAGGAGCAATGAGCGTGACGCTTCACTATTCACTTCACTCATAGCCCCTCTGCGCATTGCCGTTTTTGTGTTTGATCGTATTCTAAACTTCGCTATTCTCTGGCAATTTTTCCATAGTTTTCAGTCATTGGATACCCGAGTATTCCGCATTGAAGTGCACGGACCGTAATTTTTTGTGAGCCTGTTTAGACTTTTTTGCTCGAAGTCAATTATAATATTTTCTGACTGCGTTCTTTCGTCGTTTAACATTAAATTCTCCTTTTTTTAAATACTGGACGAACGAGATGGTGGAAAAGAAGGTTGGACTTTTGTCGTCTAAGAAACAGGAAAATAGCAAACAAAGTTGTGTTTGGGCAGTTTCTTTTCCCGGTCTCTTCTTTTCTTTGTATCTTTCAAACAGCTTAAGCAAAGAAAAACACCCATGAAAAAAATTCCCTGGCTACGCCATTGATACACACTTTATTATACCTCAAGCCAAATGAATCTGAATTTCTTATTTGATGAAAGGAGCGACGACGCACTGATGCAACTGTCATCTTCCTTTACACTGATTTCGAACGCCTCGAAATTTTTCCCCTCTGTTTTCTGTTCCTACTTGCCCGGAATCTGTGTTTTATCCAGCAAAGGGTCGTACGAACATTTATCACAGTGGACTGCCAAGTTCCCTAAAGAAGACCGCTTTACAGAAAGTTCATGCCCTATGTGCGATCGGGTGGTGCACGAAAGCACCCGATATCAAATGCCCCACGACTGACACCCGCCCTTTCGCCCTGCCTTCAAAGGGCTAGTTTTATCAGAAGCCCATGACGCGAATTCCCAGATCATGTGGCCTGGTCCTCACTGTGACGGCGGAGCATTCTGCTTTTAATTAAGAGACAGCTAGTGCGCACGCGAGCGCGTGGGAGGTAATCATGCCGTCATTTGTAGACCCTCAAGGTATTAGGTTATGACATGAAACCACGGCGGTTCAAGCGTGTACAAGGATTCTGCACGTGGAACTATAATACTACACCCGTACGATCGCCCACATGTCGTTGATATTTTAGACTACCGATGTGGCGCATTCCTCATGTTTGTGTGCATGTCTCTTTGAGCGCATGCTCTCCTGTTTTGTGTAATTTGAGGCATACGCTAGTTAGCTTCACTGGTGCTCTGAGGGAACGCCAAGTGGCCGACAATCTTCTTGCAATTTATATCACCCCTTTTCTTTTCGTTGGGAGACATTTGATTTATCATTATCTTTTTTTTATTTTGACAAGGCTTCAAGCTGAGTTCAATGCTTCGTGTCTGTCAATTCCTTTTTGTCCCCTTGTTCTAGAGTTATCATGTGTAAGCAATCTCTACTATATTGTTTTTTTGGATACCCGGATAGCAAATACCAGCTGAGACAAACCGACGAATTCGAGAGAGGGAAGAGCGTAGTGGAGGGGCGCGCCTATGGCCTCGAAACGGGTTGCTTACGAAGGTCCCTCGGCCTGGCGCAAGAGCTCTATCTCTCCCTCGAAAAGGGCGAGAGAAGGTGCTGAGAAAATAATTTCCCTCCCGTTTTCCCCACCGACCATCACTAATCCCTCCAAATCTCTTGTGAGCCTAGGGGACTCGGCGTCCTTGTCCTTGAAGGGGGAGGGCTCCCTTGATTCCTAAGCTGACAGTGTCGGAGGACCGTCGAGCCCGCCATGCCAGTTATCGCGTGCTCCGCTCTCTGCGCGTGGTTACGGGAGGGAGCGTGATCATGTGATTAAAGCCAAATGTACGATTGGCTCACCGAACACCTTAGCTTCCTCTTCACTTTCAGCTTAGGAGTGACGGAGTCCAGCCCGCAAAGCGCGCGCACACACACACACAGAAAGTGGAGTCGCGTGAACCAAGGCCTAACGATAAGGTAGGGACTGGATAACGGTGGGGACGGTCCCCTCAATGTCCAACACGCGCATCCACGAACTGGAAAGGGGCAGAGGCGCTTCGCAATTTATGGAGTTTTTTTCCGGCAGAGATAGCTCTTTTCAAGAATGGCAAGATCAACATGCTCATATCGGGACACCATGGTGTTACTTTCTTAGGTTGTTTAGGTTCATTTGATTGCTTAGCGGACATTTATTTTTATTTTTTATCGGGTGAACCGGCTCGGCATCTCCTTTATCCACGCTTCCCCAACTGGAACCGGTAAGAACGATGGTTTATTGCCAAGTGCGATCTTCAACATGCGGAATGTCAAGACCTTGGATATTCTCTCGGCAGCGCCTACACACCCGTGATCTTCCTTTGTTGTGGCCATACATGTCACAACCAGCTTCGACGGACCGAAGACACGACGGACCACTTTCTTTTTCACGTGAGTGACAATGAGAGGATCCTCTCCTTCTTCTTGAACATCGGAGACATGTGTTCTTGCTACGTAATGTACGCTTTGTCGTGATCCGATCCGTTTGAACCGTGTCTAACTCTGGGCCGGGAGTCTCCGACGAGTCCCGCGTGTAGTCCACAGCGATCGGCCTGAAAGGTCCTGTACAGCGTTATTTGTAAATTCTTTTTATTCCAATAGTCTGTAAAAGACGTTCTGATTGGGTACTTTCGCGATTGAAGTCATTTAGTTCATTTTTTTTCTGTTAAAATATGGCAGTCTTCTTGAAGGTAGATGTGTGCTGTAGTAAAGTCCTCCCAGTATGTCCAAAGCCGAATTGCACGGGGCGTTCAGTAGTCCTTCTTTGCCAAGATTCAGCTAGTCGGGTGGTTGTGGAGTGTCAGCTATGTCACTGCGCTATGCGAGCGTATTTGCCAGTAATCGTCTTTGCTCGACAAGTTTTTTTCCTTTTTTTTTTTTTACGTGAGTGATTTATTGATTCAAGCATCATGTTGCGTTGAACTGTCATATTTTGTTTGTATAACAGGGTATTTATTGGACTGATAATTTAAAAGTACATTTGACACTGGTGAGCTGAAGGGGAGGCCAGCGATTTGATTTATGACTTGTAAATAATATAGAGGCCCCCCCCCCCCCCCCCCCCAATATGCGTACATTTATAACTACATATTTCTGCGCCGCAAACACCGCGATTCCTTAAAACTGTTTATTTTTTTTCTATCAAATCAACGTAGAAATATAGGTGTGAACTTAAATGTCGAGATTGCAATAAACATGTTTTAAGTTTAGATGAAAGATTGAGAGACGCTGTGATGCTGCCAGAGTAGGGCTAAGCAATTTATAGATTAACTTTTCTACTATGTGAAAAAAAAAGAGCTCTAAATTCGACCTTTCAATGCATGTGCCTGCCCCTGCATTCAGAGTGGTGCAACCAGTTCATCCGCATGCAATAAAAGACATAGAGCCCACATCTATTGCGCAGCAGCACGATCAATTGGCACACATGAGCAGCTCGCTGACTTTCTAGTAGTGTCGGTTGTGGTAGAACTTAAGCTCGCCGCGATGCATGTTCTGTTTTGACATGTAGCATATTTATCAGTTATTTTAATACTCGCCAATCTTAATTGGTATGTTCTTGGTATGGCCTACTTTTAAATTTCTTTTTCTTCTTGTTTTGTTTTGTTTAGAATTCGTGAATTTTAGTAGGTACAACTTTTTTTTTATTAAGGTTCAATGGTACTTTATGGCGAATTATCCCCTCGTAGAGCTGTAGTTACAATATTTAATGATTGATCTCCCCAAACTTAGATGTTACTTGCATTCGTTAGCTTTCTTTCTAAAGTTGTGAAATAAACTATAATATATGGCAGTCAGCACTGAAACGCAATACGTTGTTTACACTAATTTATCTATAAAAATGTTCCTAACATATTGTATGCAAGTTGGACAAATGCAGATGTTAAGAAATTGCATTCGTCCTACCCCTCAGTCTAGTGTCTATATAATAAAGCTATGTCTTGCACCGCTATGGGCAGAGGCCAGCTGATTTGCTACTGTTTGGAAGGTGGAGGGGTGATGTGCAAGGAAGCTAAACTCTGTCCCTCACTCCCATATTGCCTGTTATAATTGTTTCAAAAGTCAGGGAGAAGGGGGAGGGGAACTGCCCTCTCTCCTTGCCCCCTTTTTCTGATGGGGTGCAAACTTGAGGATACCATAAATCAATGCAACCGCTTATGGCTGCTATTGCATACAAAGGAAACAAATAGAGAGAGAGCGAGGGATGTGGTTTATCTTTCTCTTAGGTATTCATAGCAGGGGATACGAACGGTTTTTGATTTTTGCGGCTGAGCGAGCTAGTAATCAGTGTTGCCTTAGTGTTCGGTTGGGACTCTTATTCAATCGGCAAGAAAGCGAGCCCCAGCCAATTATTGGAGCGCATCCTATGAATGGCTCCTGGGATTTTCGAAAATGGTCTGTTGTCTCGCAAATGAGTGCACTGGTATTAACTAAAAGCACTTCGCGAGCTGTTTCCTCTTTTTTTAATATTGCTGACTCTGCATTTAAGCATTCATTCTTCACAGGAGGAGGGACACGGCCGATCGACCTATCCGGTGACGAGAATTGACGAAGAGGACTCAAGCGCCATAACTGTGGTGTTGGAGGACCACTCCTTTGAGGTGACGGGCTGGTGCAGCGCTCGTTCTTGCATCGCACGGAGTCGACGACATTTCTTACCGTCAAAAAGCAAGCCAGTCACTCGCTGTGATTGGGCACTTCATTAGTTTGAAGTACAAATAAAGTCCGTCTTGGCTTTAGACTTAATTACGAAGTTAAAAAAAAAAAAAAAAAACTTGTTAGCCGGAGGAAATTTGTGTGCCGGTTTTGCCTTTTTTGCCATGTGCTGAAATTAAAATTTTGGTTTATTAAACTCTATTCTACTGTTTTATTTCAGTGCTGACTTTTTATGAGAAACTATAGCCTCTGTGCAGGCTCATGCTTTATATTTTGTCATTTTTCAGCTGCATTTCCACATTTCCTTTGCACTCATCTCCTTGTGAACATGTACATAGCTGCTTTTAGATTTTAGGGCTTCCTGAAGAGGGTGCTAATTCTTTTATACAGAGTTTAGGCAACACATCAGATGGGTCTGTACTTACTGTACACAATTATTTCTGTATAATTACAGTCCCATTCAAGTGTTGCCTAAATTCTGTATTAAAGAGTTAAGTACTATCTAAGGAGGGGTCATACAAACTGCTCAAGTGTGCTGCTATGTGACATTAACTCTTGGTAGAGAGCAGAGTTAACTCTTTAATACGGACTCAAGGTACAATTCAAATGGAGTTGTATTTACTCCGCAATAAGGTTAAAACTACCCTTCCTGGAGAGCGTGCATAACTCTTAAATATAGAGTTCAGGCAACACTTCTAATGGAGTTGTCATTACTCTCCACAAACGAGTGGATTCAACTCTTCCCGGAGAACATGTTTAACTCTTGCATACAGAGTTTAGGCAACACTTCTAATAGAGTTGTGGCTACTCTACACGATGGAGTGAGGGTAACTCTTCCTGGCGAGTACGCGTAACTCTTGAATACAGAGTTCAGGCAACATTGTAATAGAGTTGTAGTTACCCTACACGAAGGAATGAAGGTAACTCTTCCTGGAGAGTATCCTTCACTCGTCAACAAGGAGTTTCGGCAACACTCCTGATAGAGTTATAGTCACTCTACACAAAAAGGTGAAATTTACTCTCATCAAAGAGTTTAGGCAACACTTCTCATGGAGTTATAGTTACTCTACACAAAGGAGTGAAGGTAACACTTACACTTACACATCAAAAGAGTAGCCCTGACTCTCTCAAAGGTATTGGCGTGACTCTCTATAGAAGAGTTAAATGAACACTTGTATGGAAGAGTTAAACATACACTTGCCTCCGAAGAGTTATAGTTACTCTTTAAAAGAGTGGATTCTGTGACAAGCCAGTTACACTCCAAAAAGAGTTAAATCGACACCTTTTTTTTTTAGAGTGTATCTCTGGGTTTCCCTGATCCTCATGTGCTTCGGGCGGTCCGGTCATATGTCCTGGGAAAAAAGGCACCGTGTGGCAGGTAGGGGAAAACGGCTCCGAAAGAGGATTAGTGAGAACGAAATTTTACCGTTTGCATTATATCCCCAAATAAGCACCTTCAATACCTATAATAACTTTGATGACAATTAACCTCTCGTTTCTATAAAAAAATGACCGCATCTCCACGTGGTGAATTATGTTGATTGGGGCGAAGCTCTGGTGGTGCTGATGATACTGATTTTATTGTTCATAGGTAGTGCTGATGGTGCTGATTTTTTTTATTGCTCATAGGTATTGCTGAGTTCCGGGTTGCGTTTCGACTTCATTATTACTGCTTTATGGTCGGTGAAATGCAGAGCCAGTGGTTCTTCTAGCGGATCAGCTTGGATCCGCTGGATGCCGTGGGGAAGCATCTCCACGTCCATATCAGAAAGAGAATGTGTGGTATAGAACGTGGTTATATACGCATTTGAGCATTTGACCGCAGCGCCCTCCGCCCTCTCCTCTATAAACGTTGAGCCAATGCATGCAAAGTTTAACGCGATTACATACGCATTTGACCGCAGCGCCCTCTGTTGTATAGACGTTGAGCGGCTACATGCAACGTTTCATCCATGACGACCCCAGCTCTTGAGTTACTATCACATCTCAGAGCCCCCTACTCGTCCCGCAGTCGTGGCAGAGTGGTTAAGGCGATGGACTAGAAATCCATTGGGGTCTCCCCGCACAGGTTGGAACCCTGTTGACTGCGCAAATATTTTTTCTTTTTTTAAGAAGACAGATGGGATGGCAATCGATGTGAACACAAACGCCGGACGGACAAGGCTGGACCCTAAGGAGCTTCGACCCTTAAAAAAAAAAAAAAAAAAAAAATAGCGATTGTTTGTTTGTGTTAAGTGTCGCGCTTTTTAGCTATTTGGAAAAGGGTACACAAGTACCTCTCAAATTTCCCGACACAATAATTTGGTTTTAGCTAGAAGTGTAATGAATGTTTTATTCACAATGAAAAATAAACACAAACAGTTGAGATGCAATGTTGCAAAATCAGGAATGAAATGACAAACTCTTGATCTATACACAAAATTCAAAAACGGATTGTACTTGAAGTGGAAAAAATGTCCCGGACATTTTTTCCTACTTTTCACCTGGGGCCTTTTTTTCCAGGGACATTTTTTCCGGGGACTTTTTGTCCGGGGCCATTTTTTCCGGGGACGTTTTTTCCGGGGACATTTCTTCCGGAACCCGCCTTCGGGCCCTGAGGGTACTTTAGTAAACAAATAAATAAATAAATAAATGCTCAAAGCTTCCTTTTTTTCTTGAAAAAAAACAAAAAACAAAAAAACTGGTATAGTTTATTTGAACAAGGAACGCTCTTATATATACGTCAAGACCCTCGCCACCAAAAAAAGAACTAATTAAAAAAAAAGGTATCACCATGCACCCTTTTGTCCCATATAACGCACCCCAAAACTTCAGTTTGACGTACAGCGCACAGACGGCCATACATTTTACAAGGGGCCTGATAACGGAGCGATATGACTGATTAAATAGCTAAAGTACGTATCAGAGACCACAGAAAGAAAACACTGAGGTTTCGCCGCTGGGCCAAGAAAACCCCGATTATTATTATTCTTTTTTTTTTTTTTTTGTAGTTAGTAAAACGTACATTAGTTATTTTAATATCTTGTACCACACGGCTATCAAGCCACTCGTGAAAGTTAGTACTGTCAGATCGACGTCTGAAGTTTTGGGGTGTCTTGGAACAAAGGGTGTAAGAATACACCCTTTTTTTAGAGTGTAGGTCACTGAAAGCCGGACATTCAGACAGATCCAAATGATTCATGGTCACACCAACCTGCCACCCAGACGACCCCGCTTGATGACTGAACAGCCACATGCGATAACAGGCAACTCCATCAGAACCCTTACTAATATGATACACGCGTGACGAAATGTCCCCACAGCGTGCAATTCGCTTAACGAGTGTCGATGAAACGATCGTGTCGACAAAACGCGTTTCCGAGAAACGTGTGCCCATGAAAAGTTGTCTGCGATACGTAATTCCACGAAACGAGTTTCGACGAAATGAGAGGGTCCCGTACACCACTCCTGCCTGAAAAGTTACATCTGGGTTCTTATGTTTTTTGTTTTTTTTCTGGCGCCCTTGAAGACCACCAGAAAGGGGGTTGACCTTTCTAATTTGTGCTGAGCTTTGAAAATTAAAATTACACCGAACCTATTTGCCACTGATATAAAGTTATGAGAGATTCCATAGTAGTAAGGCACACACACAACATTCTTCACAACCGGTTTTTCCACAGGAGCCGGATTAAACCTTCAGCACCTTGAGCACAACTAACAATTACATCGTGGTGATGGCCCGCTTCCAAACGACGCATCTTTTGCAACTCAACTGCCTCACCACCCCAAAACATACGGGATTCTTTACAGGCGTTATCTATCGCAGACGCAATCACACCACTCTTAACTATTTTCAAGTGAGAGCTGTCAGCTGCCAACAGAGGCTTGGCTGGTTCCTTGCCGTACCTCCAGCACAGGCCCTTTTCCGTGTGCAACAGTGGGTCTATAAGTACTTAATTCGACTGTTGCGATGGCAGGATTGCGCGGTCCAATTGACAAGGACCGCACAACCGTGTCAACGTGTACATAAGTCTCGTTTAAAAAAAAATCTCGGACAACACTGGAGCAATTCACGACCCGATACACACACCCTGTTTTTGAATAAAAAGAGAACCATCAAAGTCTACGGCAGTGGACTCTAAATGAAACTCCAGATTGCTGATAAAACCATCTAGATCAATCCCAGTGGCAGACTGCAACTTCACTAGGTTATCATCACACCACCTCCTGACCCTTATTAACATGCAGCTCCGACTTATCCATAGAGTATGCGATGGCAGGATTGTGCGGTCCAATTGACAAGGACCGCACAACCGTGTCAACGTGTACATAAGTCTCGTTTAAAAAAAAATCTCGGACAACACTGGAGCAATTCACGACCCGATACACACACCCTGTTTTTGAATAAAAAGAGAACCATCAAAGTCTACGGCAGTGGACTCTAAATGAAACTCCAGAATGCTGATAAAACTATCTACATCAATCCCAGTGGCAGACTGCAACTTCACTAGGTTATCATCACACCACCTCCTGACCCTTATTAACAGCTCCGACTTATCCATAGAGTAAGTCCTTGATGGCTACAGTTGTCACATCGCACCTTCTCCCATGATGCGGATTCAATATTTCAATCAACTGCTCAGGGTTTTTGATTGACAATGGACTGTTGCTCTACTCCTGTCAGGTATTTCTAGATAAAAACCGACAAAACCTTCTGCCAAGCTCAATTTTCGTTCACAACCATTTTGACAATTACACCAGGATGGGATTGTTACAGTTGTGCTCAAGGTGTCAGGAACGTACGTTTAATCCGGCTCCTGTGAAAAAACCGGTTGTAAAGAATGTGTGCCTTACTACCTTGGGATCTCATAACTTTATATCAGTGGCAGAGAGGTTCAGTGTAAATTTAGTTTTCAAAGCTCAGCACAAATTACAAAGGTTGACCTCCTTTTCGGGTGGTCCTCAGGGGTGCCAGAAAAAACTCGTGCACAACACGTGCCGAAACTATTGATGGCGTCCGCCTCAATTATCTCTCTAACAGTCTTATCTTTGTGCCTAGCGAGAACAGTAGAAGAAGCAAATAATGGTTTGCACCTGCAGTCATGCGTGGTTTCAGTTGACTTTGCAGAAAAAGAGATAGTGTATTTGCGGTCCGCGGCGGGGCCGCGGATTGGTTGACATGTGGTGCGGTGACGCAGTGTGTATCTACGCTGAGGCTCTTGGATTAAATCAGTTGAAAGTAAGCGCTCGGTTGTGTTCTTCCTCCCTCTGTCTTAAAGCGCAATCATGTTTTCTCACGCACAATACCAACTCGCCCAACAATAGCAATGGTAGGAGAGTTCTGAGGGAGACCATGCGTATTTTGACGTCTGGTAATTGAGAGCACCTTGGCGAGCGTTTTTTGTGTCTGTTTTCTAAGAATTGTAAGGGCTGTGCTGGAGCTGGAGTTGCCTGTTATTCTATGTAGCTGGTCAGCCCTCAAGCGAGGTCATCAGGGTGGCTGGTTGGTGTGAATCATTTAGATATGTCTGAATCATGAGAAGAGGAGGTGTTTCTTTTTTGGTGGTGAGGGTTTTGAGGTATATGTATCAACGTTCGTTGTTAAAATAAACTACAAACGGTGTTTGAGACTTGTTGTTTTGTTCATTTCTTTTATCGTTCCGTGTCTCCGTTTTTTATGGAACTTCTACATTTATTGATATATTTACAAGAGTAAAAATGAAAGGCAAAAAAATCTATTCATTTTTTATGCATAATATATAGGGTTCCGCGTTTTCGGTTTCTATTTCTTCTAAATTCGGCGTACTTTTTTCGGTGTTTATATTAAAATTCAATTTTCGGTTTTTTTTGGCGTATATTTATGCCCACAAAAATTTATCGGCTTTTTTTCGGTGTATATAAAATAAACACCAACGGACACCAGATCATATGATCCTTGTAGCTCCGATATTTTTGATCACTCAAATAATAATGGCACAGATATATTGAAACAGAAATGGACACTTTATTTGGCAAATGTGTGCAACCGTAAAGAATCAATAAAAAAAAACAGACGTAAAAACAAGTCAGATATAAAGCCTATGCCCCAAAAACATGGAACTTCACCTTCTGTATATCAGGCTTACGTGATCTTATTAGAGTACACACGCGTGTACTTTCCCAGGTTCTCTTCGTTGATCCGCACTCTTTCTTTCCCGTTAATATGACACTGAGCTTCGAGAACGCCCTCTCAACGCTAACACTGGACACTGGCAGGCTGAGGAGATGAAGCGCTGCCTGAATCAAAATCAGCCAATCAACCAATTATGAGCACCAAAAGAGGCACGATGCGACGTTTCGAAGCACAACACAACACGCAGAGCTTGCATCAAGTCAGTCTTTCTTACAACGAGCTTGAAAACACGCCCGTACATGGCAAAGTCTTGGGGCATTTCGAACTTCACGATCCCATCGATGATGCGCACAATAAACCAAAACGTCGTGAGGCCTAGAGCACTATATAGCTCCTTCGGAGCAGAGTAGCGCAATCTAGAACGCCGCCTCTCGGCGACTAGCGGCGAACGCCCGGAGGTTCCAACTGTGGTCAGAAATGCATGGAGAACGTGAGAAAATCGTTGTTTCTTCAGTATTGTGGAGTTGAACGGAATGGCAATTATTTTTGACATAATAATGGAATATTTTAGAATAATTTGTGCTAAGTGTTGTGCCCCGCAAGGACGTGAATTTTTTAAAAAAATTGCCTGAGCGGCATCATGCAGCAGACGACACGGCGACGTCACACCATTCACGTGACCCGCTCCGGCCAACCCGAAAAGCCCATCTCCGCTGCGAGCAAAAATCGTCTGCTTCAAACGCCATTGCCTTGGAAATTGCCTTCTCAAAATTTGCACACGCATCCGATATTATTAAAACTTTGATAAATGGTTTAGTGCTTTACTAACTTCACGACAGACTAGTTTTGAAAAGTGTGAACTCGCCGTTCATTTTTTAATCAGCCGTGTTGTGTCGATCTCCATGTATTCTCCCATAGGGCGGGCCGCCTCCTGGAACCCTGAGTACCACGTGACTCGCGCCGAGCCTCTCTGTCGGCCATGTTGTCGGCAAAACACGGGGTTCAAAGGATTGCGCTACTCTGCTCCGTAGGTGAGGCCATCTCTGTATCGCATACATTCGGACACGTTTCGATAGACACTGTCGTTCCACTTTTTCGCCACGGTTCTGCGGTACGACTGGAAGGTTAAAGTGACCGTTTCCGGTTAAAACTGATTTTCAGAAAATGGATTCGACGTACTTTTATCGGTTTTTATCGATTTAAATCGAAAATGCCGAACCTAAAAACTGACCTTTTTCGGTTAAAACCGAATTTCCGAAATTGAATTCGGCGTACTTTTATCGGTTTTTATCGGTTTAAACCGAAAACTCCGAACCCTAATAATATAGTAGGTAAAACTCATACAGAAGCAAAAAAAAAAAAACACCAATCCCCCCCCCCCCCCCCCCCCCCAAAAAAAAAAAAAGAAAAAGATGGCGGCGCCGGCGGCGCGCCGGATTTATTGTGCGGCGGCGGCGGCGGCGTGCTAGCACTGGGGATACCGGCGGCGGCGCAGGGCGGCGAGAGCAAAACAGGCGGCGGCGGCGGCGCGGCGCGGCGGCGCACAGGTCTACTGACCAGACTGACCATAGTCTGGCGGATGAATACGTACACGAAAGACGGTGGGTTCTATGCCCAAGCGAAGGCACTATGTTTCCTACACTGCTCATGTCAGGGGGGGGAAGGAGGGAAAGGGAACGCGGCGCAAAGCGGAGGCTGCCATATTAAAACCGCTTACGTTGCCAGCATAGGTTTCGCAGTGGAGAAGTTGCTGCCATATACGGCGGACTAAGTTTTACTTTCTTTTTCGTTTTGGAAAGAATGTATTGTTGTGTTATGTAAGTCCTCCTGCATACAGACAACGAAGTTTAATTATATTTGTCTTGTTTACTCGGCTTGAAACCCTAAAAACAGGTTTTGGCAACTTATTGCTTCCATCATTTTGGAGTACGCAAGGCCGTTATCTCGCTGTTCTGGTTTCGGTTACGAAAGCAAGGCAAAACGCTCGTAGTTCCCGCCCTCAGTACACTTTGGACACCTTCCACACTTTGACACCGGATAACTAGATTGTGGCGACGCACAATCACCAGCATTTTGGCGCTATAAAACCTCGTCGTCGTCTGCTTCAGGGAAGCACGGCCGCCCGCTGCACAGTCACGCGGGACAGAAGAACGTCCGTCGACCGACGCCGCCGAGGCAATAAAACCGCCGTTCCTTTTCTATGTTGGGATTCGCTCGTCACCACGGCGCATTATCCCACAAGATGAACAAGGATTTAGATTTGCTTCAGAGGTCACTTTTGCCGCTTCCTCACCGTCGAGCAGGCGGATCAGCTGACGGCAAGCCGCGGATGAAAGGCTTGAGCATCAACAGCCTAGAGCCACTACAACAGCCCAAGTGCACTCACGATGCGGGCGACGCGGGCTTCTGTCAATCCAGGGGCAGACCCAAGAGGGAGGCGGGAGGCGACGGGGGCGGCCGCCTATCCAAACAGTCGACCCCCCCCCCCCCCCCCCCCCCCTGCCCCCCTCTTGGAGGGCGATTTGACATGGGTGGATTCCCCGAAATAAAACCAACTCCCGTCCTGCCAGGTGGTAGGAAGCTCGGTACTCAAGGACAAGGGTTCGAAATAGGGTAGGCCGCACCCTAGCAGGCGCACACACTTGGAGAACCACTCCGTCGCTTAGACTGAAGTCCACGGCGGCGGTTTCAAAGCACGGCAGAAGTTAGAACCAAAAGTCGGCGCAGTGTGGTTCTGCGGCGGTTAAAACAAAAGGCGCAACTGGAGTCCTGTTTATCTTGCTTTAGAGTTTAGATTTTCCCTCCCCCCTCGCCCCCCCCCCCCCCCCAAAAAAAAAAAAAAACGGAGTTCTGGATTCGCCCCTGGGTCAACCGGTAGCCCAGAACAAACCGCGTGAACGTTCCAGCTCTTCGTCATGACACGCTGTTGCAGAAAGCAGGGTAAAATACAACTACACGTACCCCCGAATCAAATGCACAGTTATCGTAAATATTGGCTTGTGATTGCACCTTTGTAGATCATCTTATTCGTTTTGCTGGAGAAACGCAACCGACGGGCATAACAAAATCGTTTGCGTATTCCGCATACCTCGCAAAAGCACTTACCCAGTAACCTTGCGAAAAGCGCGAAACACGGAGTCCGCACCGCCCTGACTTTACTAGTCTTTTATTTGCTTTAGAGCAGTTTGTACCTGCTAGTAGGTATGTCTAGTGAAACTGCAACTTGAAACTAGGGGCAATGCCAGAGAGAAAAGTGACTAAGTTGAGAAAGCATGCTCGCTCTCTCCAATTTCTGAACTCTCAAGTGATTGTACCATAATAAATTCACCAACACCTTTTCCAAAATAAAGACAAAACGCTATGTTCACTACGTAAAAAATGGTCTCAGTTCATGCATCCGTAGGCAGGTAGGAAACGTTGCCCTAATTTATTCACACCGCATGACCAGCGCAACAAATTCACACGAGATTTACAAGAAAATATCAGTGGTGACTCATGTTTCTCTGAAATTCTGTATGACCGGTCGTTTGCAGGACCGAATCATCTACTCGGGCGGTGTGCGTCGCTGTGCAAACGCCAACAACACGAAGAATAACAACGGCAGGTCTAGGTCAAGAATCCGTAGTCCATTGTTCAATTAAAACGACGTAATTTTTTTGAAAACGCCCGCAGCTTTTTACTCACGGTATGCGTCGAGAATCTTCCACATTTTGAAACGGAACGAAGGAAGATTTACTTTTAAAAGCGCTCGCTGCGTCCTCCCGGACCAGTTGGACCGGATCAGCTGACAACGAGGACGGAACTGAACCCGTTGAATTTTAACGCCACAATAACCAATTTGCGCTTCGTGTTAGTATGGGATTCTACCTCCAAGCACCGCACGACACACCACGAACGTTTCAACTCTTTGTCGCATCGCCGTGTTGCACCAAACCTATCTCTATGCACCAAACAGAACAAGATCGCCGAAGTCAACGGAGCGCCGTCGTGAACCTTGGCTTGTGGTTGCGCACTCGTGGACCCTGTGACTCCCTTCGCTTTCTAAGCACGCACGACGATTACGAATGATACTTTCCGTCTTCCGGGACCATCACAGGGGCACTTCTCCGGTCACGTCTTCGTTACATGTGCTGGCGAACCGCGTCAAACGTGGTCAAACCGAAGTGCCGAAGCAATACCGGCGCCATGTTGAAACTTGAACGTGCGTTGTTGCTAGATTTTCTCCGACCAAACAAAAACAACGAAAGCAAACCGGCTCTAGCTTCCAGCGTACATCGGCGTTGCGCCGTGGCTCCGTCAGCTCTAACTTAAAGACGACCTACAGATGCAGCAACACTGGTCTCAAGTTTTAACATGGCGGCCCCCACGGAGCGCCGTAAATTCTGAGGAGGGTGCATTGGAAGCGGCGGCACCTTCCCCCCCCTGGCTCATGTAACAGTTTACAACCGACAGCGCGCTCGGTTCCGGTAGTTTTCGAGCGAGCGAGAAGGCGAGAGGAGTCCGTACGGGGAGCGAGTGTATGGCTTGTTGTTGTGGGAAGTTTGGTCGGTGGCATCTTGATTGCCTTGGACGTTTTCAGGGTGGTAACGTTGTCGTTATGGTCGTGTTATGATACGTTCGCGTGGTCCTCTGCTGCGGTTCAAGGTAGGTGGTCCTAATGCACGCTTCGATACTTTGCTCACTTTTGTTTTCTCGTCTGTGCACGTGACACCGTTTCTAAAGCGCGGCTCGCGTCTGGTCACAGCTGACTCTTTTCGGTCCGTTGTGCGAGGACTGTGTCCGTTCCCCCAAACCACACACACAAAAAAAGAAAAAAAGTTGGTCGTTTTTGTTTGGCGTTAGCGTTTATTTTTCATGGACTCACAGAAGCGGATAATCTGTCGGTGTTACTGAGTGAAGGCGCCACAATGCGATAGCTGCGAACGTCCGACAGATGTTTGTGAGCTGAAACGAGTGGTGTTATTTTTTTTTTTACCTTAATGTTTTAGGTTCAACTTTGCGGTGGTGTTCGGCGTAACATGTGCCCTGTGGAGCGAACATAGCCAAAAGGATGACATACTGCCGTGCTCTGGGTGAGTCAGTTATAACGCCCTACGCCTTCGGGCATCTCAAGCTGTTGTTTTGAATCGTTCGCCTTGTCTGTTTCTTTTTTTGTCGACATGAAACGTTACAGACCGGTTTCGCTTGGCCGGCGGTGATGTTTATCACTATCACTGCCTGCTACTCACGTAACGGAAACACTGCTTCTTAACCTTGACACCGCTCGCTTCGAACTGAGTTGTATCGTTTTTCTTTTTCTTCTTTTGTATGGGTACACGCTTAGGCGCACTTAATGGTTGGTTTTCCCATTTCATGTTCACTTTGCGTTTACAGCTACTGAGGTGCAATTAGATTTTTTTTTTATGGAATGCAATTTGCGGAGTTAATGATATCTGTTTGTGCAAAGCATGACCTCTAAAATGATGATATCTGATACTGGCAGCTGGCATTACTTTAGGTGTTGCTGTCCGAAACTGGATGCGCTAAGATAGAAGTGGTTTCAGAGCAGGCATTTATAGGTGTAATCTTTCAGATAAAGCAAACAAAAGGCCCCAGATAAGGTTAGAGCTGGAATGTGGCAAGCAGATACAGCAATAGAATGCAATTAGTGGAATTGCATTCCATTAATTGTGCAGATTCTGAACCGTTTATATACAGGGTGTCACAAAAGAAAATTTACACTGTCTTTTTAACCGCAAATATAAACTAGGCATCGCCGAACGCTCATTCTCCGCCCAAAGGTAGAGCTAAAGGTCACAACCAGATGCCAAAGTTTCAGCCCGATCCGATAACTTAATCAAAAGTTATAAGTGATTTTCTGAAAATTTCAATGGGAAAATGGCGGCTGACGGACTTTTCAAACAGATGGGGCTTTCTAGCACTAGAAACCGAAAACGGGCAAATATGGGCTCCATTTTCCCATTGAAATTTTCAGAAAATCACTTATAACTTTTGCTTAAGTTATCGGATCGGGCTGAAACTTTGGCATCTGGTTGTGACCTCTAGCTCTACCTTTGGGCGGAAAATGAGCGTTCGGCGATGCCTAGTTTATTTTTGCGGTGAAAAAGACCGTGTAAATTTTCTTTTGTGACACCCTGTAGAATGTCTGAAATACGGAGGCTGGATATAAAATGGGCTGTAAAAATCTGCTCCTGCACGTAGCAATTTAAACTTTCGTCTAAGGTATATCTCACGGGTAGGATTTACCTTGTAAAATTACAAAGTGTAGCCCCCTTTCTATTAAAAGAATGCGGTTGAAAAACCTGCCAGGGTCAATGGCAATGCGGACGACCAAGTCTAGCAGCGGGGCGCATTTCACGGACATATTGATAGATGGCGTTAGGAGCAATGTCGGAAAGTAACCGACCAGCGAAAGAAATCAAACCACACTCGACGAAATCCGTGAGCAGCAAGAGAGCCGTGGTTATTGGACCACATTTTCGTTTATTTTTGTTACTTCAATTTTTGCTATCATTGTCGGCATTTATTTTTAAACCTAAGGTGCCTTGCAGGAAATATGTTAATTTTAATGGACCACGGTTGTTGCCAGCAGTCTGAATAAGGAGGTAGCGCCATCTATCAATATGTGCGCCAAATGCACCCCGCCACTCGGTTCAGTCGTCTGCATCGCCGTTGGCCCTATTTTTTAAAGAAAGGGAGGTGCAGTCGGCAGCAAAAGTTTGTGGGGCACGGGAGCGCGGGCCAAAAACGGCGCAATGCCGCTCTCAAGAATTGCGCATGCACATCCTTTCCTGTTCGCAGTCATGTTTATTTTGCTCGCTTCCATTCAACGTTCGATAACAAAGACTGGCGCAAGTTGCTGCGAAATGTTATCTGTAGCATGCGTGAGCTAACTCCCCCATACAGTGGTGGCTGAGGCAGACGTGCGGCATTATGGCTGACAAAGCAGTACCTTGCGCCAGTCCCGGTTATCGTATGCATCTCGGGCGGAAGCGAGTGAAAAAGACATGACTGCGAGCACGAAAGGAAGCGCATTCTTGAAGCGTAAGACTGGTACACAGTAATTTTACAGGGTAAAACTGACCTTTGACAAAAATTTTAGATTGCTAGTTGCAGGCGCCGATCTTTACGACCCAGTTTAGATCCAGCCTCGGTATTTTAACCTGTCTGTATAAGTTGATGCACTCAATGCCTAATTGTATGAGTAGTTTGCTTCAAGTGCCTACCATCAGGCAAGTATCTGTCATCTGTACAATGTCATCATTTTATGATTACACTCCGCGCTGCGCAGCGCAGCGGCTCTTCCAACTCTGAATAAATAGTTCTGATATCTGCTTGAAGTGCTCCTTTGAAAACAAAATACTTTGGAGGACCTCAGACAACCGGTATTGTGGTGAAAGGCAACTCAAATACGGCATCACAGTGTTAAAAAATTTTTCACTACGCTGATATGAGAATTAGCAAGGTCAGGCTGAAACCAAGGACCTTGGTGTTGTACAGATTATTTTATTCCCTGTAATTATTGTCTTCTCCACATAAGCAGTGTAGTCGTGATAAAAACTGGATTGTTGTTTTTCTTAAAGGGATGCTGAACCGAAATCTGGATTTCCCGGAAACACGCGACAAAAGCGTGCAACGGGATGCTACAAACACCAAAGCATCACTCATACAGCGATATCTCGAACAGATGACCGTATTTTTCAAAAAAGGAGCAACATGACGTCAACATTCCTGCCAAATGCGCCATTTGGCAGGAATGTTGACGTCATGTTTCTCCGAGAAGGAGAGAGAACAACCGCGCGTCTTCTCCGCCTCGCGGCCTTGAGGGAGCGAAGCGAAGAGAGGAGAAAACACAGTATCTTGACGTCACGCGCCTCGACGGCCTGGTTCAATCTCGACCTCTTTTTCCAAAAATACGGCCGTCCATTCGAGATATCGCCTAGCGAGTAGTTTCTGTAGGGATTGTAGCGTCTCGCCTACATCTCCTGCATTGTTTTTTTTTTTAATCCAAATTTCGGTTCACCATCCCTTTAATGGGATGTGTCATGGGCGGCAGACAGTGGCGTAGCCAGAAAATATCTTCGGAGGGTGTTTCAGGGCGCTGGTGCGAACATACATGCAGAAAAGAAAAAAGATATATATAATGTAAAATTTCAGGGGGTTGTTCTGACACCACAACAGCTATGCGCCTGGCGGCAGATACTTCTGAAATATTTTGGCATGCGTTATTATCACACACGACTTGAGAAAGAAGAGAGGCGGGCAGTTCCAAGCCTTAATTCTGCAATTCTTGACCAATTGTCATCTTAAAAAAAAAAAAAAAAATCTAATTGAGTTGCAATTTTTTTTTTGTCTTTATAGTTTAGCTTTAACTCCCACGCTAGTATTTCCTCTTTTGCAAGTCCTCTCTCTCTCGCACATTTCATGGCCCCTTTAATCAGGCCAACTTGTCAGGTGCCAAGCACTTTCAAACACTATTGTTCAAGGCCATAATCGCCCCTTGAACAGCAGGAATAGGATTTATGCGGTGGCCTTGAAAGGGGCCACATTTGAAATGGAGAGTTGGGGCACGTTTGGGCAGTTTTCCTAGCGGGATTGGAGCTTCCAAAGACCTTTGTTTGGCTGCTGTCCAGGTTTTATTTATTCCTCCCCTCTTGTCAAGCATTCATGTACAGGTAGCGACTTTATGACCAGCTGGAGGAAGGTGGAGGCAGGTATCGGCTCGGCAATTGTTGTCTCTTATGCATGGAGCAATGAATTGGAAATACACGACGACAGCGTCTTTTGTTTCGGCCTGGTTCTTCTTGATAGACTTCCTGTAATGGGAGAACATCCGTGACGGGTTCCTTGGGCTGAGAGAGACGGAAAGAGGGGGGCACCCAGCTGCAGGTCTTTGTTTGGCAACCTCGGGTTTGGAATTTAGACGGTGTTGAGTTGCGGCCTTACAGAAAATTGATATACGGTGGAAATTCGGTAGACCCGTTAAGACATTTTAGTCCGTTCTGGGTGAGTGGGAACGTGGGGAAATGGAATCTTTTTATGGACTGCATATGTGAGTGTTTCCTTGTTTAACATACTGTATTGTCAATGGCCGGTCTTTCGGTTGTCTTGGCTCGAGGCTTTCATCCTCAATTGTGATGGCAAGCACTTGGAGGTAGAACATAAAAAAACATGGACTGAACCAAAATTTTGTTGTAGCAGATGTTGAAGTTGGGAGCTTTAGCTGGACGGCGTTTTCGTATGCACCCCAGAGCAAAGAAAAGTAAGAGCGTTGCAACGCAAAGTTGTCCTATGTTACCACTTTAAACCGGATACATACACGTTAAGGCACCTTGGCGTGCGAACTTGGCATACTTCAGAGGGCGACATATTTGGGTTGGACGAGGAATAAATGCCTCCTTGTCATTCTAAAACTCTTGAGAATGCCACAAGTACAAGGTGGTGCAAGTGAGCTGAGGTGCCCCATAATTAAGCAGAGGATTATTCTGGTGTAGGCATTCTGTGACAGCTGTTGTTTGCACATTAAGAGGAGTGACAGGTAGTGTAGATCATTCTGTCTCTTGCATTTCAGGCATCCTCCATCTGCTTAATGTCCGTTCACACACTTGCGACTTCTTAGAACCGAGTGCCTGTGGAACACTTGGTGGTCCTGTATATTTTCTATTTCTTTCGCGCATCATTCTTTCTTGGCTCGAAAAACTTTTGTCAAAGTTATCGGCAAACATTCCTAAAGTAGTACCTACATTTTGACCTCATAGGTACCGCCAAACCTTCACTCTAATGAAATGCAGTTCCAGGGTCACCGCATAGATGGCGCCAGCGTGTCTGTGTGCTCTCCCGTCGAAGAGGTTTTAAGGCCCTCGGCTTTAAGGAGTCACAAGTGTGTGAATGGGCCTCAAGATTACGCAGCTAGCATCCTACTTGTATGAAACATTTAAACTTCACATTTGAACCTTAAGTTTGCTGATTGATTCTACTCCAAAAGCCTTTGAAGGCTTTTGGAGTAGAACAGTTGTTTAAGGAGATTTTTAATAGACCTTTGTTTTCTGGAAGGAGAGTAAATGATAATTGCTCTGTTTGTATTTCATTTCATTGCCTTTAGGCAGGTACATTTATTACCACAATTCAGATGGCTTAAATTTAATCTGGCATGTTCGCAATTTTTTGCTGATATTTCTAGTTGACCTAGATACCGAGAAATCTCTCCTACAAATTTTCTAGGAGGAAGAAGCGTCTTTTGAATGAGCACCATTTTAGCATCAAGTTAAATTCAAAATAATCCTGCATAGTTATTACAAATTAATATTATGGCTCAAGTATTCTCACACAAAATTAGAATCTTGGTAAACTCGGAAAAAAAAATAGAAAAAAAAAAAAGAAAATTTCAGAAAAGTTATTTTAGGTATTGTTTTTTGGCACCAAAGGTCAATTCCCCCTTAACAACAGCCTTGTTTTTAAATCGCTTCACAAAGTTAGTTTGTATAAAAGTGCGCTCAAAAGGGGTTCACCGGAGGGAGCAGGTGTTTAAGAGCTGCTGTGTATTCCATGTTATGCGACCGTGCTCTCCCCCTGTTCCGCTGCGCTGACCCTTCTCTTTGGTGGCGCGGCGCGTGCGGCAACACCCCTGCTCCGCTTGCGTCACATGGCCGCCCAAGCGTCTAGTTTTTGCATATCTGGCACGCTCTTTGCATTTTCAGCGGGTTGTGTAATCCGTGCTGCTTCGCTTTCGTCCTCTCGGGTGACTTTTTGGTCTTGCCTGCATATCCTTGATTCTCGTCCTGTTTTTGTTTAGTCCAATTTTTCTCGTTTCTCGTCCTGCTTTTCTTCTCTATTTTTTTTGTTGCTGTCAATGCTCTGGCAATTTTCTCAACAGTTATGCTACTTAGTAGATCCTTATTTGTAATTTTCTTTACGACAATAACTGTTGTGGGCTCTTCCGCCCCGCTCGAAAAAACAATTGTGTAGGGCTCTACGTCGTCGACGTTGCCAGACGCTTGAAAATGAAAATCCCCCCAGCCCACCGAGGTTTTATTGAGATTTGATCCAGAGTCCACAGATCATGAAGCGCGTGCACTGCCATAGTGCACTATGTGCACTATGGCAGTGCACTGCTTCACTGCTTCACTGGCAGTGCACTGCATAGTGCACTGCTTCATTGCGTCATCTAATAAATTGTGTGTGTTAGGACTAGGGGTGTCGCAAAGTTTTGTCGAACCTCTATTTGATGTCAAACCTGGAGGTTCGACTGGTTCGCCGAACCTTCGATCGTTCACTAAATTTCGAAGCAGTTCAACTTATGGACAGTGTTGCTCGGCTTCTACGCGAATATTTTAAATTTTGGGAAACAAATGGCTTAGAAAGTAGTTTTTTATATTTAAAAAAATGGTTACCAATGTTTTCACTATAGAAAAGTGAAAATATGCGCTTTTAATGCGTCTATTAGTTAGTAATGTGACCCAGTGATGCGAATACACCCAACAAATATTGCACTTTTCCTCCGCCAGGTGGAGTCAATTTTTTTTTTTTTTAAATTTTCGCACATGCACTTAACTTTAGTTGAACCTTTGTCGAACATCACGTTGAAAGTTTGAATAAGTCTAACTTGGTCCAACTCGAACCTGGGCAGGTTCGCGACATCCCTAGTTGCGACTGCTGTGCATACAAGTCTTGCTCAGCTCCCCCCCCCCCCCCCCCCCCCCTGCAAGATACATAAAGATACATAGATAAGATGCATAGATAAAAATACAGTAAGTGCAGCTGCTGCTACAACTATTGTGGATTCGCACCAATCTGTTTCTTTTTTTTTTTTCTCCCTTAGTATGTTCACTTTCGCTTTTTTGTTTTCGGCGTGTCCAAAGCAGCCTGTCGGGGATTTCAACTACCAATTATAGTTGTCCCCGGTTTTAATAACAAAAAAAAAAAACTGATTCACCATGAGAGAAAAAAAAGCTGCATCACGTGTGCACCTCAATTTCCTTCGTGCACCGTGCTGCGCAGGCAATGCATACGAGTACCTTTTCCTTTATTCCTTCGTATTACTTGTGCACTTTTGGCATGATACAGTCATACTTTTTGGGGCAGCCTTCGAACAGGGAGAGAACAGCAGGGAAGACTGGAGGCCACCTCTCTGTTCCAGCTGCGCCGTGCACTGCAAGCTTTGCAGGGAATGAGAGAGAAAGAGGGCCATGTTTCGGAGCATTTTGCAGTCCTTTTATACTTTTCGATTTATTCAAAGTATAATAGACACACGAAAACAAAGTATTGCTATAGTCCGTGACAACTCGAGAAGGTAGGAAGAAGAAGAAATGGACGCAACGCTGGCGAGGGGAGGAGGAAACACCTCCCTCGCCAACGTTGCGTCTGCTTCCTCCTTTCCCACCTTCCTTTCCCTTGCCCTACCTTCTTAACTGGCAACATACTATAGTGCCGTGCGTATAGCTCAATATGTTGTGGCTGGAAGCAAAAAATCGATCTACAAATGTGAAGGCTGGTTCACACGCTTGCATCTGACTGTGATCGACTGCGTTGCAACCATTGCGACGGGAGTACAGTGGCGCCACCTATGCGGTAGCCTCAAAACACTTCTACTCTTTATATTTTATGCGTCATTCTTTCACCGTATGCTCGAAATAATTCCGACACTGTTGTAAAACGACCATTTCTCTCAAATACTACCGAACCTTCAGTCTAGTCATAAGCAGACCGGGAGCGTTCCAGGGGTACCTCATAGATGGCGCTAGTGTGCATGATTTTGTTGTGAGCAATTGCAATACATTCAATCGAAATCGTGTTGGGTGGAGGCGAGCTGACAAAGGTTAATCATTAAGAGCACAACCCCACAACTGAGACGTTTTACATGATTATCTCCAAAGTTTGCGTGTGCGCTTGCTCAATTTTACGGTAGTTCTTTTGTAGCTTATTTTGCAGGAAAACTCTGGAATCTCGCATTGTATAAGACGAAATAAAGTCGATGGGTGCTCGAGCAACTTCACCTTGTTGCGGCGAAACAAACTTGCATGCCTAACCTTTCGTCTGCTTTCTCTCTCTGCTTCCCTGTTGCTCTCTTTCCCATTCTTTCTCTGGGGGCTATGATGATGGCGGTTAGGATTTGCTGGGTTCTGCTTCTGTCTTTACCCCCCTTGGTGTGAACTGTCCTTTCTTGGGGTTTTATTATTTACCCCACACTTTCCATCCTTCAAAAATTTCTGCGTAAAAGCCCGCATTTCTTGTTTGGCGGGGAGAGTAAACGCGAGTAGCGATTTGCCGATTGTACCGGGGAAACAATGGTGCTTTCTGAAGTGACAGATTTATGACAATTACATACATTATTTTACCATTTGGTCTCTGGCCTGCTTTCAATAATTTGTGCACTTTTTTTTTACAGCCGTGGTGGCCGTAGTTGGCTTCCTGCTGATGATACTAGGCGGTGCTGGGGTCCTCTTTGTGCCAAAGCTGTTTGTCAGCATTGTTTTGAAGGTGCGCCTTTCCTCTTTGACAGCATCCTCCATCTTTGTGAGCATTCGGCCGTGCCCCCTCTTGGGGCTTGTCTGTTTTAAATGGCTTCTTGCGTGTCTGTCGAAATACAGCAGGGAAAGCTCTGTGCCGCAAAATGTAAAATAGTTGTCGGGAGATGTGACCGATGATTCATGAGAGAATGATTCAGTCTCTATTGACTTGTATTAGTGGGGTATAACAGTGTCTGAAATATATTATTACTCATCAAAATTCGATTCCGGTTGATTTTTTCTTCTATAGTAAAAACTGACAAGTCCTTCGCATTAAAATTATGCCTTTAAAACCTTTATGTTTTTGCAGAGGATTATGGTGGCGAGAGCGCAGTTGTAATTGAGCTGAGTGTCCAAAGTCTCCCAATAAAATCTAGGCACTTCGTTGGAGCGTACAAGATGCCTGTCATTGGTGCAGTATGTGAAGCATGCTTTAATCTGGCTTAAAAGACATTCCAGTGTCGCACGAGAGTTTGTAGCATGCATGAGCAGTCGAGGCTGCTGGCGAGAAGGTCACACTATGGGGGTCCCTTCTCCAGTTTGTTTTTCATACAACTCGGTGTGCATGAGGGAACATCACTAGAGAAGGTGCGGGCAAGAGCCCTTGTCTTCCATCGCTTCGATCGAAAGAATGCGAGGAAATATGTTTTGCTGAGGCATTCCGCTAGAGGTGTGACTGTTAGGTCTCCCTGGTAGTACCAATATGGTGGTCTATAAGTGAACGCAACATAATTGGTAGGCTGAAGGTGACACCACCTTGCACGTGAGGACTGGAAAAGGAAACTAACCGCCATGGGTGGATTGAGCACTTTGTCTCACTCTAACGGCAGTCGCCTGTAAAAGGGAACTTGACCCTCTATACTTTTTTTATAGTTTTGCCTACTTCATTTTTCTTGGAACCCAATTGCTGAAGAATTAACTGGTCTTTGCTGCCGTGGCGCTGCTACCAGCTTAGCGACAGTACCATGGTGACAACGAAGCACGAGGCGTAAGACCACTCTCGACTGCCGAAAGAAACGAGATTTCTCCAGCTGCCCTTTTAGCCCGCAGTAGTATTGAAGATAGGGGTGCATGCTGGGAGCAGGTCATTCAAATGACCTCACCCCCATGCTTATCCAGTCAACGACTAGACCGAGGCACCAAACCAATCTGGGGAGTTCCGACGTTGCCATAAAAAATCTCTGGAGGTTGTGGAGTTGTAGACGCCATGCTGTGTGGTTGAGTTGAGTATGTGGCCGTCTGTGCAGAAACTGCCACTGGTGAACGGCTCGGAGGCCTTCGAGCTCTGGCGCGACATTCCACTGCCCGCCTTCCAGAGGGTCTATTTCTTCAACCTCACCAATCCATACGAGTTTCTCCAAGAGGGGAAAAAGCCCAAGTTGCAGGAGGTGGGGCCATACACCTTCGGGTGAGTCTTAGAACATTGTAATTAAAAGCATAATTCTTTTGCATTTGTCTTTCAATCGGTGACAGTCGCCTCCAGCTCTGTTTCTGTACAAGAAGTCTTGTCAAACTCTATGCGGAGAGCAAGTTGTCTGCTTCTTTCGCAGGAGTGCGAAAACTTGCAAAACGAAGCCGCGAGGAGTGAGACGTGAAGTTGGGCTGTTCCAGCGGCCATCCGGTATTGGCTCTTGCAAGAAGTGCCGCCACCCAAGGGAGTTGGGCGCACCGTGCGCTGTTCACCACCATACATTTGGACTAATTTGCTAATCACAATCAATAATACTCATTTACACAAATTAAAACAAAATAAGAACTTGTCAAATCAGCGCACAGAATAGCACAATGCTGCAGGTACAGCCGGTTGAACTCTTAACAAATCTCGGGGCTCTTGATGTCGTGATTATTTCGTTTTTGTCTGCAATGGAATGTTTTGGTTCGGTTATAAGTAGGGTTCGGAGTTTTCGGTTTAAACCGATAAAAGTACGCCGAATCCATTTTTGGAAATTCGGTTTTAACCGGAAAAGGTCAGTTTTTAGGTTCGGCAGTTTCGATTTAAACCGATAAAATTTCGTCGAATCCATTTTTTTAAATTCAGTTTTAACCGGAAAATGTCACTTTGACTGTCCAGTCGTACCGCAGAGCCGTGGCGAGCGTGTTTTCAAACTCGTTGTGAGGAAGACTGACTGGATGCAAGCTCTGCATGTTGTATTGTGCTTCAAAACGTCGCACCGTGTCTCTTTCGGCGATTTTGGCTCAGGCAGCGCGTCATCTCCTCAGCCTGCCAGCGTCCAGTGCTAGCGTTGAGAGGGCGTTCTCGAAGCTCAGGGTCATATATTAACAGGGAAGAAATAGTGTGGATCAAGAAGGAGAACCTGGGGAAGTACATGTTTGTGTGTACTATAATGAGATCACGTATTCCTGATGTACAGAAGGTGAGGTTGCATGTTTTTGGGGCATAGGCTTCATATCTGACTTGTTTGTACTTCTGCGTTTTTTTCTTGTTCCTTCTACAGTTGCACACATTTGCCAAATGAAGTGTCCATTTCTTTTTCAACGTATCTGTTCCGTTATTCTTTGAGTGATCACAAATATCAGAGCTACGTACAAGGATCATCTGATCCGGTGTCCGTTGGTGTTTATTTTATATTCACCGAAAAAAGCCGATAAATTTTTGCGGGCATAAATATACGCCGAAAAAAAACGAAAATTGAATTTTAAAATAAACACCGAAAAAAGTACGCCGAATTTTTAAAAAATAGAAACCGAAAACGCAGAACCCTAGTTATAAGTCAACCCCGAACTTCAGACTTTCAAAATTGAAAAAATGGTTCGACCTACATTCATGTCAGTACGGTACTTTATATCAACTTTTTTATAAACACTTCTTTGTAGGGGGATGTGACTTGTACGACGGTTTTGATTTGTATACTGGGAGATGTGGGACTTAGTTTATGGCATGTCTCTAACTGTCGTCTAATGTAACCTTGAAGGGTGTCTATGGTGAAGACCAACATTGTGTGGAACTCCAATGGTACCGTCTCCTACCGGGAGGTGCGGACATTCCACTTTGACCGGGAGAAGTCTGTGGGAGGCCAGGATGACGTCATAGTCTCCATCAATGCCCCTCTGGTGGTAAGCAGGATGTTTTCCCCGGTTTGCTAGCGCCGTTGAGTTCTGGTAACTTCCGTACCATGGCCTCACATCTACCGTAAAATGAAATGCCATGGCTACAAATATATGCCAGGTCTGTGAGAACGTAAAACCTGGTTTTTCGATTAGCATAAATAAACTATGAATCACAGAAAGCTGGTGGTGATAGAATGCAAAGGTTGATCATAAAATCGGGTGGGCCAAAAGCTAAAGCAGAAAAACTTAATTTTTCTATGAGGAGACGTTTACCCGAGCCCAATATTTATCAAACGAAGACATGACGTTGTGTATGCTTGTGGCATTTACTTAAGTGAAAAAAACTTGTCAGCAAGAAATATGCAATGCTTTTTTTTTTTCTTGCTATCAAGTTTTATAATTATTTCTTTTTTTTTTTAAGTAAATGTTACAGCTGCCGACAGTGTGATCTTTTAGTTTGCGACTTAGTCAAACGTCGGCTCGTAGCAAAATTTTGTTTTTCTGCGTTATCTTTCGAACCAGGTAACGTCATCATTTCAAACTTCCAGATTCTATACACCTTTCCAAAAAAACACTCGACCCCAGGGGCAACAAACCGTTTTCAAGCCCAGTCACTGAGTTTGAGGCTAGACTCTCACCGGCGTCCCTCCTAACCCTAACAGAGTGGACTGTGATTTGAATAGGCGCAGCCTGCGTAGGCGCAGTTTCAAACACTGCTGGCGGCTAAATTCTCGTCTTTTCCTGCTATATTTCGTGTTTCATGGTACATGTATTTTCCCAAGGACATTGAGAAAGCATTGTACCACATTTGAAAAACAAAAAAGCGGAAAAAAAAACTAAACTATTTTTGTGGGGTATGCGCACATCAGGTGAATGAGACTGGAATGTATAGGTCTAGTTATTTGTGTTTTTTTTTTTCTTACGATAAGTTTTGACGGCGCCGTGGGATTCGCTGCATGTGAAACGACAAAGCGCTTTGCTGTCAAAAATAAATTGCAACAAAAGAGGGCCGAAAGGCATGCATTTTTCACTCACAAATAACATGTTTACCGATAAACAGGACAGTGACATACAATTGAGGAAGTGTTAACATTCAAACAATATATCGTACGTACCACACAATGCAGCGTTATCCGAAAAGAATTTATTTGAAAAAGGTCTCAAATAACACAGTCACAGTCGACGACAGTCGCATCTCGACGATCGGATGGAATCCGAGATGACTTGATTTTGGGTCACGTTTTGGGGAGAGCTTTTTTTCACAACCGCACCAAGGCAAAGGAACAAACGTGACTGACCCGTTTCCCACCCCAACCCGGACTACGATTTTTGGAGGACTGAGGATTCTAAGCGGATTATCTGTAAGAGGGGGGAGAACAATGTTCGCAAAATCGCGTCGAAGGTCGTTCGACGTCCTTTACCTCCTTCGTTCCCCCTGAATGTAAAGCAGGAAAACTTGAATGGCAGGCACTTAGCAGCCTTATTTCTCACAATGGAAGATAACACAGAAAGGGTACGCAGCATGCATAAAAAAAAAAATTAAGTGGAAACTTTCAAGAGCGGCAAGAAAACGTTGAATGCAAAACCCCAAAAACGTATGAGGGTGATTCGATAAATAAGGTGATTTTTTTTTTTGTATAAGGACTTCTAATACAGATAGAAGCTTACTTTTTCTTATTTTTCTACGTGGTCTCCTACGTGGTCTACATGGCCATCTGTGCACAAGCTTCCGTATTCCCTCAGCGTAAAAATCTTTAGACTGATGTCTCAGCCAGTCGCTCACAACACTTTTGACTTCATCGTCACTTTCAAACTTCGTGCCTCTCGTGAACGCTTTCAAGGGACCAAACAGGTGAAAGTCTGAAGGGGCAAGGTCTGGGCTATAAGGGGGATGAGGGAGCAGTTCCCAGCCCAGCTCGTTGATGGTTTGCACCGTTAGGGCTGCTGTGTGAGGCCTTGCGTTGTCATGATGCAAGATGACTCCTTTTGACTGATGACCTCTGCGTTTGTTCTTCATGTCTTTCTTGACCTGCCTCAGCAGTTCACAGTAGTTTGCACTGTTCACAGTGCTTCCTTTTTCAAGAAATGGAATGGTGATTGGGCCTTGCATATCCCAAAAAACGGTGAGCATAACCTTCCTAGTGGACCGCTGGGACTTGAACTTCTTCACTGGAGAGCCTGCGTGCTTCCAGTCCATGGACTGTCGTTTAGACTCAGACTCATAGTGTCAAACCCATGTCTCGTCAGATGTGACCATCTTCTTCAGAAACTCATCACCATCCTTTTCATAGCGGGAAAGACACTGCTGGGATAACTCCGCAGTAAGCATCTTTGGCACCCACCTGCTGCTGACCTTCGAGTAGCCAAGGTCATCATGGACAATTTTGTGTGCTGTCCCCACAGATAAGCTCAAAGTCCTTGCAATGCCATCCACTGTCACCCTTCTGACATACTGAATGAGGTCATTGACTGATTTGATCACCTGAAGCGGTCTCGCTTCTCTAGGCCTCTTATGGCCTGTCTTCACCCTCAACACTGCTCCGTCCTTCTTTAAAGAATTTAGCCCGCTTGTAGACATTTTTTGGGCTGAAACATGTGGCACCATACACAGTTGACATCCTCCTATGAATTTCAACGGGTTTGCACCCTTCAGCAACCAAAAACTTGATAACTGACCGCTGTTCAATCCTGGAGCATGCTTCTTGGCTTTCTTTCTTTTGGTATCTTTGTTACTCAGTAAAATTCTCAGTTTTCTTTTGTAATCTGCATAAGAAATTGAATACATGTGAAAAAGTAGTAAAACAATACAAATAACAAAAAAGTAAGCTTCTATCTGTATTAGAAGTCCTTATACAAAAAAGTTCACCTTATTTATTGAGTCACCCTCGTAGGTAGAGAACAGCGCTGAGCAAGTCTTCACAGTTCAGGAGAGTGGCAGAAAATTTCTGGCTGATAGAGGGCACAAGAGTCGCACCAGCCGCATCAGCATCAGCAACATAGTGGCGGCCTAGGAGCGGTTTTTGGAAAGGTGCATTACTACGGCCAGCTTCCCATTCTCACAAAGTTCCAGTTTTCTGCGATGTGTAGGTAGTTCAATGATCAAGCTTGTAATACATTCTTTTCTGCCCACTTACACAATGTTTCAGGGTGCCGGGGCCCTTCTGAAGCGTGCCAATCCGGCGTTGAGGTTAGTAATGGCCGTGGTCATCAACAAGCTCAACGAACAACTGATTGTGAACCACACGGTCGGCGAGCTGCTCTACGACGGTTACCCGGACTTCCTGGCTGCTGCGAGCCACATGCTTGACCCGACCATTCCCACCTCGGATGGAAAGTTTGGCTATATGCACGGGGTAAGGGCAACGAAGGACTTGGCAACTTTGGCGGCCAAAGTGTGTTTATTGCACCACAAAGGCTGAATCGCATGTAAGCGATTTAGTGAGCTATGAGACGAGTGACGGAGGTTTCTCACTGTTGCGCGTCGCGTCGCTTTGTTTTTCGATTTCTAGAAAACGTTGCTCATAGCTTTGGTTGCTTGGTCCCGCCGTTTTCATACGGTCTGCCTCATTGCGCGAGTGACTAAGCGACAGCAAAGTGAGTCGTTGTTGCTTGTTGCGTCATTATCAAAATGAGTTACACGCAGTTTATATTTGAGAATTTAGTCTGCTGCGTCCGCGATTTGTGGTGTTCGTTCTCGCGAGATAAGAGTTCTCAGCGGTTTCTTGTGGGTCCTTCGCACCGTGAAACACGAATATGCTGCATCTGCAACTGGCGGTATTCTTTCCCCGTGACAAAGGAGTTTGTAGCGATTTCCCGCGAGGTTATTGCATTGTGAAAGGCGAATTCGCTGTGTCTGGGATCTGAGGTATCGGTTCCCGTGTCACGTGGTTTGTAGCCAGTGCCAGGGTGTTTGTCATTAAGTTTTGATGAGGTTTTGCTGTGGCATCCCCAAAGATAGCCCACCTCATGTTTTTCACCGTTTATCTCTTCGTTTCGGGTGGAAGTTTTTTCGGAACTTCACGGTAGCCCCATTACAAAAGTTTTGACAATGCCTTTTCCCTTTTTTTTTTTTTTGTTTTGTATGTGTGTTTAGAGAAATGCAACCGATGACGGTCTCTACACAGTCTACACCGGAGAGGACCAGATGGACCTGTATAACATCATTACTCGCTGGAATGGCAAAGAGTGAGTTTGACAGCCTTTAAAATAAATAAAACTTTCCTTGTTTGGTTATTTATTTATCAATTCTGTCTGCCTTTCCTTTGAGTCCATTGCAGGAGACGTTGATAGTTCATGCAGTTATTGCAAAGGTGCAGCGAGCTCGACAAGAATAACGATAATGATCCCTGGAGAAGCGGAACACGGGTGTTTGTTCTTTGTCCCCCTCATTTCTCTTCTCCAGAGATATCACCACACTTGCACAAAGTTATCTCTTCTAAGGAGCATATGAACGATACATAAAGAAAGCATTTTTTTTTTATTGAAGAAACATGTTTTAATGAAGATTCAAAATGGAGCACGTTAAAGGAGTTAGGAAAACAGTCTGCAAATCCATTTTACTGTTTACTCGCTTCAACATAGAAATTAATTTTCGAAAATATCTATCTGATTGTCGTAGAGTAGCACAACGGTTAACCACTTGGTTACTAGTCACGAATGTCACTCATGCCGTCCATTATAGACCAGAAAGACCAACCACGAGTCTGTTTCGTGTTTCAGTTTGGCAGCTTGTTTTATGCACTCTGTGGCAGATGGGGCCGAGGATTAATAGCAAGAGAAACAACCTGCATGAGAAAGCCGGGTTGATGTTTTGTTCGGTTTTCGGGCAGGTGGCCAATGTTAAATGGAGCTTTGTATGTAGTATTCTGTAAACAAAAGTTAGTATACAGCAGCTTAATTGCTCTCAACTTACGAGCTTATTGTAGACTGATACATGCACACAAAGAGTTGGAGTGCACCAAACTGCTGATTTGTTTTTATGTTACTGATTGCCTCGATTATGTGGTCACCACATGCTGTGGGGCCCAGAGGTCGGCATTTTAGGTCGCCCTCACTCACCCTCACCCTCACAGCCACACTCACCTAAGCCCCTCACTCACCCTCACAGCTACACTCACCTTCAGCCCCTCACTCACCCTCACAGTCACACTCACCTTCAGCCCTTCATTCACCCTCACTGAACCTCACGGTCCTCACGCCCTCACGGCCCTCACGCCCCTCACCGCCCTCACGGCCCTCACGCCCCTCACTCACTCATGGCCCTCACGACACTCACCGCCCTCACGACACTCACCGCCCTCACGTCACTCAGCGCCCTCACGGCCCTCACCGCCCTCACGGCCCTCACCGCCCTCACGGCCCTCACCGCCCTCACCGCCCTCACCGCCCTCACGGCCCTCACGCCACTCACGGCCCTCACGCACTCACGGCCCTCGCGCCACTCACAGCCCTCGCGCCACTCACAGCCCTCGCGCCACTCACAGCCCTCGCGCCACTCACAGCCCTCGCGGCCCTCACCGCCCTCACGGTCCTCACGCCCTCACGGCCCTCACGCCCCTCACGCCCCTCACCGCCCTCACGGCCCTCACGCCCCTCACTCACTCATGGCCCTCACGACACTCACCGCCCTCACGACACTCACCGCCCTCACGACACTCACCGCCCTCACGTCACTCAGCGCCCTCACGGCCCTCACCGCCCTCACCGCCCTCACCGCCCTCACCGCCCTCACCGCCCTCACGCCACTCACGGCCCTCACGCCACTCACGGCCCTCACGCACTCACAGCCCTCGCGCCACTCACAGCCCTCGCGCCACTCACAGCCCTCGCGCCACTCACAGCCCTCGCGGCCCTCACCGCCCTCACTGCCCTCACGCCACTCACCGCCCTCACGGCCCTCACGCCACTCACCGCCCTCACGCCACTCACCGCCCTCACGCCACTCACCGCCCTCACGCCACTCACCGCCCTCACGCCCCTCACTGCCCATGCGGCCCTCACACCCCTCACGCCCCTCAAGCACTCATGGCCCTCACGCCACTCAGGCCAGCTTCAGATGGGGCAATTTCGCCCAGAAACTTTACGTCGCAACACCAGCAACACGGGTCGCCCGCGATCACACGCAGCAACCAATGGACCTTTTCCGAGAAGCGTTCTGCTCACGCGCGAGCGCCCGATGCCAAGCGGCGGAAGTCGGAACGAAAAATCGAGGAAATTCGGAAGGAGGCTGTATATCAGCGAGTAGAACACGTAACTGCAGCATATATATAATTGTGTTACACAAAAAAAGAACGTCGGCGGAAAGGAAAACACGATGTTTGGGTGGACGCCACGGATGCCCCTCTTTCAAGTCGCCGCTGCTCAGAGCGCGAAGAAACTGGTAGTGTAGCTCCCATTATCGATTGGTAGCACAGGTAGGTCACTTCCTCGATTTTTAGTTCGTGGAGCAACCGCCTGGTGCCGTCGGTATGTGGAAAAGGTTCATTGCTGCAATTTGCCATCGTCATCATAACATTTTATTTTTCTTGCACTATTTAGACACAATTACGCGTTATAAACGTGTTTTTATGCATTTAAACCTCGTTAAGAATACTAATGCACCTTTCTGAAACGGTTTATTTCCAAAAAACGATCGATTTCAAACCAGAACCAAGTCATTCGGTGTCATCATCACTGGCACGAGGTATCACGTTAAATTTTCCGTCCCTGATTGGATGCAGCCGCTTCAAACGCATTCGAATTGCTCCGAGTTGCTTGCTTATTTCGAGCCGGACCCGATCTCAGCAATTCGTGTCGATCTAGGGAAAGCTAGAGAACAACCCGCCATTAACACCAAAATTGCGGAGAAAGATGCTCGATCTGAAGGGGGCCTCACGCACTCACCGCCCTTACGCACTCATGGCCCTCACACACCTCATGCACTCACCGCCCTCACGGCCCTCACGGCCCTCACGCCTCTCATGCCACTCACTGCCCTCACACCCCTCACGCATTCACCGCCCTCACACCACTCACGCACTCATGGTCCTCACGCCACTCACCGCCCTCACGCCCCTCACGCACTCACCGCCCTCACCGCCCTCACCGCCCTCACCGCCCTCACCGCCCTCACCGCCCTCACCGCCCTCACGGCCCTCACGGCCCTCACCGCCCTCACAGCCCTCACTCACCCTCACACTCATGAATTTTCCTGGTTCAGAAACTCACTCACCCTCACCTCACCTGTGAAGATGAGGGTGAGTGAGGGTGAGTGAGGGCCCTCATGAGTGAGGTTTGCCGAGGTATGGTGGGGCCTCCTGGTAATCCTATCCTCTAAACATTTGTGTTAAAACTGACACTCTCCAAAATGTGTCTACACTTCAAGTAGGAAACTCTATTGGCACATCTCTGGAACTTGAATGCTCAAAAACTACCTTAATTTCCCAGGAACTTGACAGCTTGGAAGGGCACGTGCAACATGATAAACGGCACAAGTAAGTGACCACTTTATTGGCTCTCGCTCGACGAATCTGAACGTGCCAGTACCTAGACTGATCAGAATCAGCATCGGTAAACTCGTTAAAGTACCAATTACTTACCGAAACGGGCACCTTAAAAAAAACACAGTAGGCTCGTTCAATTTATTTGCACCTCTTGGTGCAGCTAAATTGCAGGCCGTGGTTCGTCGTAGGGCATGTCTAAGCCACTAAAGTAGCTATGCTTAGATTGTCAGCATTCTGTTCCCCGATTGTTGTGGGCACTACCATCTTGGTGCTTGGTACAGAGCAGACTCAACTGCCGATCGTTGCAATTCGAGAGTACTACTTTATCGTCATTTGATTCGGTGTTAGGAAGCTCGTGTAATGTTGCTTTGCTCTGTCGCAAACTGGTTAAACATTTATGGGGGACGGAACAGAGTTTCCTGTGATTTCGGATAAAGCTTCAGATAACTGGCAACCATGATTTTAAGCCCCCAAGATAGGTAAGTGTCGTTACTCTCATGCGTAGCTTATTTAGTGGCTTTAGACACAACGAAGCGTGGAGTGTTGTTATGCCGAGCATGACGACGTGAAGATTGCAGACGCAAGCATTCGGTCTTCTAACGATCTCTTGCGTGTTTACGTCAACGCAGACGGAGAACTTGAACCGCCCTTGAAGCCGGGCCAGGACACCCTCGAGCTCTTCAACTCTGACATCTGCAGGTGCGGGTTCGAATTGTCGACAGCGGGGTCTGCCACACGTGAAAAGAGATTGCATGTCTCTACTGCTGATTGCCAAAACTGGGCCTCTAGGAACTAGGAGTTTCCTCAAGGGGGTGCCTTCCAAACTTTCGGGTTTCCCCGGTGTTTCTAGGGAAGCTCGAGGTCCAACGAACTTTCAAATTTTTTCGGCAGTCTCTGCCCCTATAGGTACTAATGTTTTTTTTTTTTTCCAGTTTAGGTAGTATTCTAACAGGTCTGAGCCACTTGCCAGTACATAACTATCGGACAAACACTCCCTATCATGTTGAAGTTTGTCTCCAAAGTCCTTTCCAGTGGCACTCTCGAAACCAGGCAATTCACAGTGCATGCCTGGCTTTGAGAGTGCACGTCAGTGTTGCTCGATTGTGCTAGGCAGTTTTCGTACATGGGTGGCAACTAAATTGCTGCATTTGATTTGCTTCTTTTTTTTTTTTTTTTTTGTTTATGGCAAATAGAATTTTCCATAATGATTGAGAAAGCATTCCATCATTTTTGGAAACAAAAACGGAACTAAAAGCCATTTCTGCTGACTCCGTGCTTGACAGAATGAATGCAACTGTAATTTTTGTTTCATTTTAAGCACAGTTTTTATGCTACAAAAGTCTTAATTATTGAAAATGTTTGACCACTCAACATTCCCAAAAGGCATGGGTATTCCTCGCTTGCAAAATGAAATTCACAGTCTCGTCAATCAAATGACATATTCAACATACGACACGGTGCCGCGTTATCCAAACTGGGTTTATTTTAGAAAGATCTTGAATAACACAGCATATCTAATCTGCAGTTTCGACGACAGTCGCTTTACGAGAATCGGACGGAATCCAGACTTAGCTTAGGCCACTTTTCAGGAGAGCTCGTTTTTTTTTTTTTGCAGAACACTGAAGCAAAGGAACAGAAATGTCTTATTCGTCCCCTACCCCGCACCCGATAAGCCATTTTTCACAAAGACCGCAAAGGTTTCCTGGAGATCACTTCAGCGGAGATAATCCTCGAATACTGTTGAAGACCTTTGTTGCGAGCTGTTCGACGTTCACTCTCTTCGTTCGTTTTTTTGCAAAGGTCAAGCACGCTACAAATCCTGCTATTCTGCAGTTCTCACGGTAAACAATAATGCAAAAATAGCAAGCATCCAGAATAGGCAAATAAAGTCGAAATTTTCAAGAAAGGCCGGCAAACTCTGAATGCATAACGGAGGTGGGGAGTAGCACTGACTAGGTTTCCACAGCCCATGTGCGGGTCGGAAAGCGCTGTCTGATGGGGTTCACGGGAGTCGCAAAATGGCAGTGGCCGGAGAGCTCTTTCCGGAAAGGCCGATAGATCGTTTTCGTGCGATGGTTGCCACGTTAAAATATGACTTAATTGGGTTGGGCAACAAATACTAAGCTAACTAGTTCAAGCATAACCACAATAGAAAAAGTATAGCAAGAAAACATGTAAAACTATTGGCACAGACTCCTTGAATTATGGCGCCTTCCAATCGGAAAATAAACTGATTTGCTATCTTAGCCCAACTCGCCTGCATCGGGATTAAACGTGGCAGCCGCCACGAAGGAAAGGTCTATGGGTTCCTAAATTACATTATTGGAACAGTGCAAGAGTGGATGGGCTTCAACTGTTATCAGTGAAAGGAGAAGTGTTCTTCAAGATCGGAAGGTCCCAGAACCCTGGATTCAGTGTTTTGCCTAAAAGATGTACTATTTTCTGGGGTTGTGTGAGGCTATTTAGCATGAACAAACTGAATGCCATGTTTCAAAAGTTGAGATTGTTTCTAGTGTCCCTTTAATGTTCAGTTACCACCACCTTTTCTTTTTCTAATTACAAAACAGGTCCCTTAAACTGGTGCGCGAGGGAACGGACAGCCTCTACGGCATCTCTGCAGTGAGGTTCCGCGTCGACAATCGCACCTTTGACAACGGCACGGCATACCCGCCCAACGCCTGCTTTGACACGAAGCGCACGATGGCATCTGGTGCTGTGGACATCGGTCCTTGCCAACACAGTAAGAGTTTTTTTGTTTGTTAACGCCTTCGGAGCGGTTTCGAGCTGGTCAATATTTTCCAGGGTACCGCGTCTCCTGCACAACTGCTACGGCGGCTAGAGAACAAGTTATCTGAACAGATACCTTGTCCTGGGAATGGAATGACGAGATATGGCATGTCTGAGTCTTGCATGGAGGTGTTGTTAACTTCAAGCTATTGCATTAAAGTTTTAGTCTTGTGCAGTGATGCCTCGCTAATGTGGACCCCTCCGTTTCCCACAAAAAGCGTCCATAATGAATGATGAGACAAAAATGCATGTATTGGTTCAGTTCGTCCGGGCCCGAAAATGCTGTCTATATAGCGGGTTACGCATATTAGTGGCGTTTGTATTAACAAGACATGACTGTATCAATTGATGTCGAGAACTTAAGATAAGAACCCGAAATACCCTGCCGTAGGCAGGAACTGTAAAAGGCAGCTTAAATGGTTGTTAACCTCTATTGAACCGTCTGGGCCAAAGCCCGGTAGCTTCAACATAATAGTTCTAGTTTTTTTACTTCTATTGCCACTAAAACTAGCATAAATTGTTTGGAGATCGAGTTCTTCCATTTTTCGGGGGGTCTGATTTTGGTCTAGGTGAAAGCGACAGCATTCTCGTCTGCTTATTGGACATGGCATCGCAGCTTCCTTCTGGGAGCGCATGATAGTCCAATGCGAACCGTTTGACCCATTTGCGAGTCCACAATTGGGCAGTATTTTGGCGAGAGCGTCTCGCAACGTGCAAATGGCGCGAGAAGTCTTGCGGCATCTGGTGCATTTGTTCTTAGGTAGTTACTTTGTGCCCTCTCAAGGCAGTTACTTCTTACAAGATGTAAACCAGATTTTAGGGTTTTCTTCTAAAAAGATAGTACAAAAACAAGTCAGTGCCCAGTTTTTTTAACTATCTAACAGAAGCACATTAAGTGCTCTCAAGCTCTCCATATTGACAAGCATAGAATAAAACTATTGAAAGTTAAAAGTTGTCATTCTTTCTATCTGTCATCGCGGCGCGTCCGCCTCATTGACATCAACCTATCACATAGTTTCGGCAAACCTAAACACTGCAAATAAAACACCTACAGTTCCCCAAAGATGTAACGGATAGCAGCATCTCCTGGGATGAACGAGGTTTCACGCTAAGGCAGAAGCTTTTGATGTTTGATCGCCTCCGGGCAATGTCAGCTTTGGCAGCAGAAAACTTCATACTTCCAAAAAAGAAGCATGAACTTTCAGTGGCTCCCAACATGAAATGGCTGGCAATCACAATTTGAGCCTGCATTCAACCTATTTTCACTGTGGCATCTGATTCGGGGACAATCCACTTCCTTATTGGGTAGCGAATGGTGTTTTCTCATGTTATTTTCGGCTGGAAATGGAACTTCGTGATGGACAAACCACGTCATATGCTCGTATTAGCTGTCGAACCATCTGCAGACGCAATTTTAGCTCGCTTTGCGGAAGGCAAATTAGATCTCTCTCTCGCTGTGGCCAACATCATACCCCATGTGTCAGAAGCAAGGCATAACTTGACAACATCCATGACTTGGCACGGATGCAAGCAATCAAGAGAGAAGCTTTGTCTTCTTCCGTAGCAGACGAGTTATGTGGTGCCGCACATTAGGTGGATCGTTTCGAAACTACAAATCTCCGTTTTTCTGCAGACCTGCCCGCTGCCCTCTCCTTCCCTCATTTCTACCTGGCAGACCCATCCTACAGCGACAAGGTGGAGGGCATGAAACCGGACCCCGATCGCCACAGCTTCACTTTGGACATGGAACCTGTAAGTTGTCTCGATTGCGAGGTCAGACACTCTTTTGCACTATGGAGGTTGTATTTTGCTACGTGTGGATCATGTCGGTTAAACATATGTGAACGTGTGTGCTCTTAAAGGCTCATTTCAGGCTCTCGCGACTTAAGATGTGGGCCTTAAGATCTTATCACGTCATTTTCTTTCTTGGCTCTAAAGACTTTTATCAGTGTTACAAACCACACTTTCCTATCGATGTTACATTTGTTTTAACTCAGAAATAGTGCATGATCTTCGCGCTAATGAAACGTGAATCCTCAGTCTCCACATGGACGCAGCGACTGCGGGAGGAGTCTCTGCCAAGCGGGTGTGTTTCATCGTAAGAGAAGAGAGGGTCGTGGTGTGTACGTGGCCTTCAGTAAGCATGAAACTAACATTGTAAAAACAAAATATCAACATCAATTCCGGTGCTAAGGCCAAATAGACATGAACATTGCAAGCAACACTGTTCAATCTGCCATATTTTAAAAAGGGAAAAAATTTCCTTTTTTTTTTTTTACATTTTTATTTTTTGGGAATGCCAACGTTTATTTTACGCAATTTAAAAATTTTTTGAAATTTTCTTTTGTTCGGAACTTTGTTTCTTTTCCTCTAAATCACTATGTGTGGTTGGACAAATGTTGACAGTGTTATAGGAGGAATGCTTTCAGTCTTTTGCGAAGGGAACTTTATGTTCCGTCGGGGCTCAAATTGTTTACGAGCCCAAGACACGGGTTACAGTTTTTGTGTGTGCTTGAGTGTTATTGTTTATGCCGCCATTGCTTCAGCTTTTGTTCTTTTCTTTCCTCTTTATTTTCCAGAGGCTCGGTCTCTCCCTCAAAATAAATGCGCGCATTCAAACCAACTTCATTCTCGAGAGGGACCCACTGATTAGGTGAGCATGTACTCATCGCCTCTTGCGTTCCCTTTTGCTGCTTTGCGTTGCACTGTGGCACTCCCCATCTGACCGGGGGCATTATTATTTGACCCGCTCATTTCTGTTTTTTTTTTTTTTTTTTTTTTTTGTAGGAACTTGAGAAACATTCCAGAGCTGACCTATCCCATCCTGTGGCAAGATTTGGTAAGCCTGGTGCCATTTAAAGTAGGCGTCGCACCTGCAAGAATGTTTACACAAGTTCACGCCGTGCTACATTTTGCCGCACACTAAAGCAGCGCACATGGGCGTATGAATAGAACCGACCGCTTTGTGACTGTTTCTGACACCACATACCACTAGTGCCATCTATCGAGTAGCTCCGAAACACCTCAAATCTGTACAACTAGACCGAAGAATTTGCAGTCTGTAAGGTCAAATGTATGGTTGCTTATAAGGTTGTCAAATTTAAAGCCACCAAATAAGGTACGCCTAAAGTATTGGCACCTTAATCAGATTTTCTTGCCATCAATTTTTTTTTTTAGTATAGAGTGATGATCGGTACGATAAAAAAAATATGACCTCCCGAACTTTTGATTTGGCGTTGGGTTGCTGGGGTGATATTGTTTTGCCTCACCACGGACTGTTCCAACAATTCAATAGAATGAAAAACCATTTCTTGGGATTCCAGATAAAGCTAGAGTTAGTGGCAACAACGATTTTGCTGACCAAGATGGCCGAAGGGTCGTTACTCAGAAGCGGAGCTTATTTAGTAGCTCTAGTCGTAATTATTTTAAGCCCAAAGTGAAAGAATATTGCGTGAAAAGTGGGGCAATATATGTTTCAGGGAGATTCGTAGATGATGTCGGTACATCCTGTCGTAGACGGTCGCAAGCCTCGGGGATTTTTTAGAGGGAAAGTGCTTGCACTCCAGGGGTGCAATACACAGCAGCCAAGATCAAAGCACGGGGTTCATGCATGCAGCGGAGTATGTTCATGTTAATGGTGTTTTATATGTAGGCCGTGGAGCTGGACCAAAAGTTTGCGGACCACCTGAAGTCTCTCATGGACAGACCGCTGTACTACAGCTTGCTGTTTTCGTATCTCCTGCTTGGCTTCGGGGCGATCATGGTGCTCGCTGTGGCCGCCTTTGTGGCGGGCAGGGCACTCCAGAGGTTTTTGTCTCCAGGCGTAAGTAGACTCGCCTCGAGGTCGTGTGCCTTCTTTCAAGGTAGCAGTTGGTTCGCAGAGCACTGATAAACTCAATCAGCACTGATAAACTCAAGAACAGCGTTTGCAAGTACCGCATTGTTGAGATTCCGACTGAGGTCCACCAACATTGAGAGTATTCCCAGAAATTTTTACTAGTTTACACTGCATAGTTAATTTTTTATAAATTATTTTCTGTCCACCGAAGCTAACGAAAAGGTAGGGTTTGGAGCACTTTGAACGGATTTTCTCCGTTCCACTTGTTGGTATAAATTCCATTTCACTCAATCTATCGTTTGATAATGGCAATACAGGGAAGGTTCGTTCTTCACTCTTCCTGACTGAAATTTAATAACGAATGGGGCTGTGTAATTTTTTTGTCACTTTACGTATGTTTTTTTATAAAAAAAAATGTTGACATTTTGTCGAAGACACAGAAGACCAAAAGTTGACCAATTTTGTAGAAGAGAAAATTGATAGAATTAAATGACTTTTTACAAAAAAGCTTTCCATAGCCGCACCTCCTAGGCATTCTGCTACATATCTGGCGAATAAAAATCTTAAACATTGCGATAGTTTTCCGACGATAGATTAACTAGACAATGTAGGCGTGTGCCTGATAAAAGCTGCCCTAATTTCCTTCCCACATAACCAACAGACATGAAATTTTGTTATGCACCCTCTAACATGACCACCATCCTACCCTGTAAATTTCATTAATGTTAAGCCAAGGGTTCGAAAGGTGACCCTCCTAGGGCTTGTGTCCTCTTAGGAGACCTGTAGTGGATCAAGTGGAATAGAAGCTTGGCTAGATGGGGCCGTGTATAAAACGAGCTGTGCATTCTTCCTTTCAAAAAGAAAATGTGAGTCGTGGCTTTTTTTTTTTCTTCTTCTAGACTGGGTTTGTCAAAAAGCACATTAAGGTGCTCTAAAGGAGTGAGTTCTCATACTTTAGGGTAAAGGATAGAGAGCATTCTCGAAATTCCAACTAAGTTTGGAGCACTGCAATGATCATTAATTAGTCTCTTGTTCTAAGGTTGTCTTTAAAGTGTGTTCATCTAGTTAAAGAAAGTTGACTTTTGATCAATAAATTGTTGGAGGGGGCGGGGGCCATTGACCAATTTTACGGTTTTAGAGTTTCAGTAATAATGCACCTTCATACAGTAAAGGGCTTGCATCGTCGTCTTCATGCCTTCATTCAAGCTCTGGAGAATTCATACGAAGACCTGTAGTATAGACACGGTTCATGGTCGCTTAACCCCTTTTCATCAAATGGTTTTCTTCGTAGGATGACGATTCATCGCTCCTGATCAACGACGACGACAAGGTGGATGAACTGAGCGACAAGGAAAATGGCATTATTCACGGGTAGTGCAAGATCAGTGAGGTTTCGGCAAGAAGGAAGAGTGCTGCGGTGTGCTTTGCACCAATGACCGAACGCTTTTGGTGTTTGCACATGTGGCGTCGTGGAAATGAAAACACTGACTCCTAGTCCTGTTTGCTCTCCAACAAGTGAAAGTGAAGTTTCCATTTTAACTTTCTAAGGAATTCCTCGCAGGCGCGACAATATTTTGTTTTGTTTGTTAGACTGTGCGTGATTGGGCAGGGACCGATATGCCACTTCTGCTTCGGTATATTCTTATGAATGACTAAGTTTTGCTTAAGAAATGTTTTATCCGATGCTGCCTCGGAATGCCAGTGTGCTGTTGACGCGTTTCCAGTGTGATTCAGTTCTTTGAATCGTTGCAAGCAGTGCCTTTGTGTACATTCGATTTTTCTACTTCTATATGATGCGTTTCTAGGAACAGAGATAAGTCGTGCTTTTGAAATGTGTGTTTTGTGACAATGAATGGCCTTGTTGTTTGCTAGGCCTTTTAAACATGCTCATTCAGACTTTCAGGGTCAAATGGTCTGGGTACTTTGGGACGATACGACTGATGTCTGTTAGTCAGTCAATGTGAATAAATGAACTTGTTTTGTACATTGATAGTTTTGTCATTTGTAATGCAGCCTTTCGAAGTTTGAATAATTAGCACTATTACAATCTGGGATTCCTTATATTGCATGCCAAAGCATTGTTGGGGAAAGAATAACACATAGGGATTTTGCGAGTATTAAACAAACATATCACCTCTTGAAAAAAACCAAGTTTATTCACGTAGTAATTCACATGCAGCACACAGTACACGCAAGATTCGTTTAAGAAAAAGAAAATGACACGGTATTTGAAACATTAGTTTTGATAACCAATCTTAAATGTGCATACATAATCTTAATTCACCGCAAAGAGGTTTTGATAACTAATCTTAAATGTGCATACATATTTCTTAATTAACCACAAAGGAAGAAATCAGTATCACAAATCATTGCGTGACTGGTCACGTAATGCAAAAGGGACCTGTGGGATATAACTTGTCTGTGCACTTTCCGGTTTAACTGAAAAAGAAAATCTGCTGGTGACGAACATACGGAGCGAGTCAAAACCGAAAAACACCTATGGTTGATGTTTTTGCCGTGACTAAAACTGGAAAAAAGGGTTAAATCTTTCTGCCCTGGCGACGGCTCTTCTGAACTGATTATAATTTAATTAAATGCAAAACCTGTTCGCTCTACTGACGTCTAACCCCTGGTTGGCACAGTTCGTAGGGCGCTCCACTGAAAGTGTAGGTCCCGGGCTCGATACCCGGACCGGGCGGATTTTTTCGGTAGCGTACCAGTCACTTGGCTGTATTTTGAGATTTCTGTTTGTCCTTTGTCCCTCTTGTTCCCCTTCTCCGGGGATTATTTTCGGCATTCTTTTAAACTCTTCCCCCGTAAAGGGTCGTCAAACGTGTTATCTCTTGGATCTTGCTGTGGTTCTTGGAAGATACTGCCAACATCAGTGTAGCTCAGGGTCACTAACCTTGGAGGACACGTCTCGTCGCCTGGGGAACAGGGATGCATTCATTATTATATGTTCTGTTTTCAAGGGCTTCCGGGGCTTGGAGTTCGGTTTGATGTCACGCTCGCTGTCTTGGGTTCGCTGGAACTTTCCACAGTAAAGCGCACATTCTCGCTTCTCAAGTTTCGATAACAATAACAACCAAGAAACAAGATGAAGCTGTGCTTTTACACCCACGCGCGGGGACGTAGCCTCGGTCATACATAAAAGAAAAAAAAAAAACATTCGACGTCTTCATTGAGCTGTTTAAAATAATGAACCTCGATTACTCGGTGCGCCGGCATTTATTCAGGTTGACTAAAAATGTCCAGAGCCTCATTTTTTTTTCCCCATTGATAACCTTTTTTTACGAACCGGAGGTACTTTATGTAGAGTCTTCATCTCATGGTAAGCTATCGCCCCCTGAATTAAGAAGCATACATCTGAATCTAACAGCAGCCGATATACGAAGCGGTCGACTCGTACTTGTCAGATGTGCAGAACGTCTAGTTGAAAACCATAAATTGCGCCAGCAAAGTGAAACACCGTGCGAATAAAGACAACTCCCGCGGTATGCGCGGCTTCGCGTTTGGTTGGCCATTTTGAAGGGTCCATATCACACGAGCGAATGTCGTTTTAGCGCACAGCGACATTTGAGCGAATCGACGTTTTAGCGAATAACGGGGGCGCGCGTTAACCCATCCGCCGCGCTGCGCTTACGCCGCTTCGCGGCGATAGTCTGCGGCGTTTTATTAGAAAAATGTGAACCTATTTGGCCCACCCGAAAACGCCGCTCCGCGGCGTCCGACTATTCGCTAAAATGTCATTCGGTGAAACGTGGGCGTTCGCTAAAACGTCATTCGATCAAATGAGTGCCTCCCGCGTAGGAAAGTCTGTCGAGAAGGGTGACGTATGAACAGACTTGTTAATAACCGCTTTCTGCAGCAGCACAAAAAACAAAAGTACGTTTGAAGGAAAACATTTTCCAGTTCATTCGGGGGATTACGAGCAAAATATTTTTCACCCATTCAGGAAACTGGCGACGGGGATGGGATTATCAGTTCACCTGGCGACGAGGATGGGATGTGTCCGTTACGTCATGTACTGCCATCAGCAGCGATTTTTAGGGGCGCTTTTGGTAGACGCGAAACATTTTCCACAAACCTCGCGGTCGCCCAGCGGCCCAACACACGGCAACTCGACGAACGACAAAACAACAGCGCACCGACGACCGACGCGCCTACGTAGCTGTTCGGCGATGATGATGATAGTTCGTGTGGCGCCATCTGTTAGCGCTTCCCGTTGCTGTGAGAATCGCTTGACTGTGTGTTGTCTGGGAGTGCGCAAGCGACAAAAATGAATAAAATCTCAAAGGACGCGGAGACCCTTGCATTGTTTAATTAAGAGATATACTCCTACAACCATCGGATCCTGTTCATAGTTTAAATTTTGGTGATAGCTTTCGAAACAGAGGCGCAAAGCTGTTTCTGACGAACGGCTCACTGCGCTTCGCGCCTACCCCGTCCCAGGGTGGACCGGATTTCGACCATGATAAAGCATACTTACCTGGTGCCGGGGCTACCTTGATCAACGAGGAGGTGCCTCCAGGGAGAGGCGCGGCCATTGCACCTCGGCTGTGCTGACCCCTGCCACTATCCCAAACTGGGACAGATGGGGCATGCAATTTTTGGTAGTGGGGGACTGCGTTCGCGCTATCCCCCTACATTGAAATCCAAAAAGAGATGACATTTATTTAGAAGTGACACTTTAGCGAATAGTCAGCCGCCGCGAATCGGCGTTTACGGGTGGGCCAAGTGGGTTCACATTTTTGTAATGGGCCGCCGCAGACTGTCGCCGCGAAGCGTTGTAATCGCAGCGCTAGGGGGTAGTTAAACGCGCGCCCCGTTATCTGCTATAACGTTGATTCGCTCAAATGTCGCTGTTCATTAAAACGTCTTTCGATGTGACCGATGTTTATAGGCTTCACAGCATCAGGGGAAACCAAGACCTACTGGTTCTTTTTGCAGTGCTGATGCTAAGAATGACGCTGCGCTATTTGATTCGAACCATTATTCGCACACCTCTAAAAATAAGTTTCGGGTGGCTTTACGAAAGCTGACCCAGAGCCGTTTATATCTCAGTATAAACGGCTCTGAGCTGACCTTGCATGGGGCGCCGCTGTAGCTTCTGCGGCCGGTTAAGGAAATGTTTGCTTGGGTCGTCTCTGATTCGTGTGTTACCGTGTGCCGCCGTTCGCCAGTTGAAACGCCTTTTTATTAATGTTTGCGCATGGTTTACACCGTGGTTTACAGTAACCGGGCACTGTTCATTTTCTTCCTCCCAATATTATGGCATTTGTTGTGTTAGTGGTAGCAGACAGAAGGCATTCGTTCGCGCTTCACTCGAAGATTTCGTGGTTGGAGATGTAGACGCCGGTCCATAAAAAAATGTGTTCGCTGTTCCGTGTGCGCCACAGGAAAGTATATCGTGCATAACGGAAGGGCAGCGCAAATAAAACCTGAAAGGTTGCTCCGCAGCTCTTCGTGGAGTGAGCTACAAGCCTTCCTGTCGGACTCGGACGGCGGTTCCTCTGAATCGGAATCTTGACCATTATTACACTAAAGGGAACGAAAGAAGACGGCTCGAGCTTGCTCGCGCATATAATAGACCGATCTCACCAGCCAGTTTAATGACGCCACCGCTGCCGCAATGCATCGAGGGAACTTAAGCCTGGTTCAGACAGTTGCGTTTGATTTCGTTTGACTGTGCTGCGTCAAGAACCGAAAGCGAGTCACCGGCACATGTGTGCTTCGTATGAAGCGTGCAATCCAATTCAAGGAATTATCTTGGCACGCGATATAAGCAGCAGAGATGTCCTGGTTTCTCGCTGCCGCAACGCACTAAAAACGCAGTAAAACGCAACTGTCTGAACCAGGCCGCTGCAGAACCCAGGGGTTTTGGGTTCAATCCCCACCCCTGAGCGTTTCGATCTGGATGAGCATCGTACCGGCGTGCGGTCGTGTATCACCACTGCGTGATGCACGTTAAAGACCCCAGGCTAGCGGTTGTACTGCACTGGCTAAATTGCTCATCTACAGCTGGGTGACTCGTCGCCCCTGTGAGGCAGACCAAGTTCTAGGCTGTATAAACATACACACAACCCACTATTTTTCTGAACAAGGCTTTAGTCTTTCTGCACGTGCTACAACCGCGCTGGAGCTCTGGGCGTGTGGAGCACGAGCCAGCACGAGCCCTCTCATGTCCGCGTGCGTGCGCCAAACGCTTAGTGAGATCTGTCTGTTGCTGACGTTATTTTGTCAGCTCTTGTTTTTATAAACGGTTTTTCTTTTTTAAAAGATCGTGTATTGGCGGGTCGGCCGCCTGTCAACAAGTGCCGCTTGCCAACAAGTCAACATTTCCGATACTGAAGTTCGGTATAGGAAATTTGGGTTCATCTTAAAATTACAGGTCATTTAGTGGAAATTTACATTTTAGCAGCTTTCCTACACGGGGGCTGTGTACTTATTCACATAATAGATGGAGCAAATTTGTATAATAATGGTCATTCAATTTGTCAGTTTTCTGAAAACCTCGATCCAAAAAAAAAAGAAAAAAAAAAAGACCGGATGAGATTAACTTTTATAAAAGTCCACCTGTGCCCGGTGGTGTGAATAATGATTCCGCTACTAAGCGAGGTATATAAGTATCAATTCGTATCAACATTGTCGAAGTCAAGATATAAAGGTCAGTTTAATGCACAGCCTTTGAAGTTTGTGCCCAGGGCAAATTCTTGCCGAAGATTGCACTCAATATCTTAATTACAAGTAACAGTAAAAAAAAAGAAAAAAAAAGACGCTTTTTATTGTCTTTTTTTTTTTTGTTACTTCAAATAGGAACCGAAATCCCATGGATAAAGTCGGGAGACGCAGGGCGGTATTTTGAGTCACGCTGGACTTATGAGCTTTCCTGAGCTCAGGAGTCACGCTAAATTTTCAGGTCTTTCCCGACCAATTTAGCCTCCTATCTGTCTTCGCCTTGCTTGAGACCGCATTAAATTGGCCGTCCTCACTTTTCTAAAGAGAAAAAAAAAAAATAGTCGAAGTGTAGTACCAGTCGCGGTAAACTACACGAACTGTATGTATGTGTGTGTGTGTGTGTGTGTTTGTTTGTTTGTGTGTGTGACAAAACGACAAATGGTTTGCTTAGTGCAGCTGCGGGGTAGAACTTTTAGTGTGCATTTCATTCAAAGAATGTTGCGAACACACTCGATATGATGGCGATGGGCAAAACACTTCGATTTACTAACGCAACCTGCTGACCCAAAAGTTCCTGATCATGTAAAAGGCGTTGAAGCCTAAAAACTTCGCAGCAGCGCTCGCCATGGCGGCTCCCGTGTACATGAGCTCTTGACGTATTATTTCAGGCTTTCGGTTGTTATTCGTACAATACATATTCGAGCTATGATGTCCCGATGATGGCAAAATCCATCGGGAACATCCGGGCCTTTTTCCCGTTTGGTCAATCCTAGCGAGGAGTAAAGCGCCCGGCAGCCCTATCCCACTAGTACGGCCTCTGGGCACCGCTATCTTGCTTGCCGGTGTGGATAGATCGTCTGATAGTCAAACATTGCTGAGATGGCGGCGCCCAGCTAGAGGCCGTACACCCGTGAGCGATATGAAGGTGAACAGCCCTCTTCTTGTTTTTGACGCTCCTGCAAGTTTTGGAACAAGCTCTTTTCCAGAGGAGGACTAGAACACAAAGTTTAGAACCCCAAGCCACGTACCATTTGAGACATTGAGAGCTAATATAGCTTAGGGAGCCGTAAAACAGGCAAGAAACCAGGTAAGGTGTTCACCTTCATATTGCCGGCGGGTGTACTTGCACACGTGGCCCTCTCGCTCATCACGCCCCCCCCCCCCCCCCCCCCCCCCCCTCCCCTTCCCCGGCGCCCACGAGTTGATCATGAGCCTTGATTCTTTCGATTCCCGATTCAGCGCACGCGCGAAGTGTTAGAAAATCAAGGTCTGTGAGGAAACTTTTAATGGACATTCCATACGAGACGTCATGGCGTCGGTTAAATCCATCGGTGGTCACAGCACAGGATCCACGTGTCTGAATGCACTCGAAAGAGAAAGGGGAAAAAAGAAAAGAAAAAAAAATCTATGTTGCCTGGAAAAATGTAGCTGAGAACGCCAGCTTCGCTCAATGTAGCTGAGAACCTCGTGTGAGTTGACGACTAGAACGCAGTAACCGAACAAACTTTCGCGGAGAAATAGTTCTGATGGCGGCAAGCTGGCCATCATGGGGAAGCGCATTAGCTCTAAACCAGGTCAGCGCATGTAACAAATCGTGTGCTAACACGTAAAAAAAAAAAAAAAAAAGAGTGCCGGCGCTTGCGAGAAAATCGTAGAACGAACGTTCCACTCTGTACCTCCAGCTTGTTTAATGATTCTAGCCTCGGGTAGTCTGGTATGCCTGTCTCAGTGCGTTGCTGTAACATGTTACAAGAAAAAAAAAAAAAAAAAAAAAGGAAAAAGAAAAGTGTATTCACCGCCAAAAACAATTTCTCCAAAAACGTGTTTTTTTTTGTTTTTAGGTTGCAGTAGATATTTTAATTGTAGTGGGTCACCTCAAATCCTCGTGCCAGCCCCGAACAGCCGCACACCAAGTAAGGACATCCTCGAAAGCTGCCACGGGGCCTGAAAGTCCGAACACCTGGATAGAAACCCGTAGTGGTGTCTGCCGTGTATTGTGTGCGTGCCGTGTATTGTGTGAGTGTTCGCCACGCACAGCGAACACGACCTTTGGTCCAGGCAACGGCGCGCGGGCTGATGCAACCGGAGACGCCGGCAAGGGAGAGCGAGCCCCGGTGAAGAACGTGACGCCTGCGCGAAAGAACAGACTGGGCGCGGTCGCAGACCGAAGAAGACGTTGTCAACCGAATGTAATCTATCAGTTAAATAAATATATATCCTGCATTACGCTAAAATTACCGGTACACAACAATTGCGACGAGGATGGGATCTATGCAACAAAGACGGATATAAACAACTGAGCGACATCGGAACAAAGGAGACAGCGGAACGTGAGTGACGCCCCATCTCAAACCTAAAGAATGCCTCGCATCGGGAAAATTGAAGAATTCGATCAGAAATCGGAATCATGGTCTTCGTACATCGAAAGGATCGAAGTGTTCTTCTCTGCGAACGACATTCCGGAATCAAAGCGTGCCGATGTTCTTCTCTCTATCGTCGGACGAGAAATGTACGGACTGATACGGAACTTGGCAGCACCTGCTAAACCAAGCACCAAGACATACGTACAGATTGTTCAACTAGTGCAGAACCACATCGACCCGACGCCCAATGAAACGGTCGAACGCTACAAATTTCATCACCGGAAGCAGCTGGAATCCGAAACCATCGCAGACTCGTAGCTGCGCTCAAACAGCTTTCACTGCAATGCAACTTCGGTGTTTCCCTCAACGACCGCCTTCGAGACAAGCTCATTGACGGCATTAAGGACGGAAACATTCTCGAAAAGCTGCTGGCTGAACCGACGCTGACATTCAAGGCAGCGGAGGATCTTGCCACTTCGATGGAGGTAGCCATGAAGGATGCGAAGGAAATAAGGAGCGAGACTAAAATCCAACAAGATGTCAATCGCTTGGTGCAAGGGCGGAAACACAAGACGTCACTTCCGAAAAAGCCAGCGAAGAAAAAGAAAAATCTCGCACAAGCAGGACCCCATGTCATCGCTGCGGCAAAACCAATCACGACCCTGAAAACTGCTTTGCAAGGAACAAGACTTGTAAAAAATGTGGAAGAACAGGACACTTCCAATTGGTCTGTCGCGACAGGAAACGAGATACACAAGACTCAAGAAAAAAGGACAAGCCAAACTTCACCAACCATGTCACTACACAGAACTCGGGAGACGTAACTCCGTTTTATTTCATTGACTCAAGCTACCCGAAACCCATCACAGTAACTGTGGAGATTTGCAACAAACCTCTTCAGATAGAGATTGACACAGGCTCACCCGTGACTGTGATCAACCTGGAGACGTTTCACGAAATTCTTCCAAACATCCAGTTGAAACCTTCGGGAATAACGCTGAAGCCGTACACCGGCAAGCCCATCGTTCCAAAGGGAATGGTTCAAGTGGAGATGCGGTACAACGGGCAAGTCAAGCGTCATGCAATCCAAGTGGTGAAGAATGGGGGACCTCCCATCCTGGGAAGAGCATGGCTTCAGGATTTCCAAGTGAACTGGAAGGAAGTGCACAACGTGCGTGCAGAAATCTTAACTCTCGCAGGTGTGCTACAGAAACACAGTTCCATCTTTGAAGGTCCGGGAGAACTGAAGGACTACGCCGTGAAACTCTGCGTGAATGATGATGCTCAACCAAAGTTTCTCAGACCAAGGTCAGTTCCATACGCCCTCCGACAAAAGATCGAAGAGGAGCTGGATCGTCTTGAGAAAGAGCACATAATCACTCCTGTGATGAGGAGTCAGTGGGCGACTCCAATCGTTCCAGTGATGAAGGCAAACGGACAAGTGCGCATATGCGGGGATTACAAGGTTACACTCAACCCAGCCTTGAAGCCAGATAGGTACCCACTACCAAAGACTGAAAACCTCTTTGTGAAGATTGCTCATGGGGAGAAGTTCACCAAGCTTGATTGTAAACAAGCCTACTTCCAGATTCCCTTAGCGGAAGAATCCAGAGACCTCACTGTGATCAACACACACAAAGGGCTCTATAAGGTGAACAGAGTGCCATTTGGAATAACTCCAGCATCAGCTATCTTTCAGCGCGTCATAGAAGAACTCGTTGGAAAGTTGCCGTACACAGGTGCATTTCAGGATGACATCGTGGTAACTGGCAAGAACGATCAACATCACCTGCGGAACCTGGACATCGTACTGCAAAAGCTCAAGGAAAGTGGCCTTCGCTTGGGAAAAGAAAAATGCTGCTTCATGCTGGACTCCATTGAGTACCTAGGACATGTTGTAGACAAAGAAGGAATCCACCCAAATCCCAAGAAGGTAGATGCGATCCTACAAGCGAAGACGCCCAAAGACCAAAAAGAACTTAGAGCATTTCTAGTACTCCTGAATTAATACGGGAAGTTCATCAGCAACGCAGCCGACATCCTACATCCACTACATGAACTGCTGCGAAAAGATAAAAGGTGGGAGTGGTCGAGATCGTGCCAGAGAGCCTTCAACGAAGCGAAGAAGCAACTCACCAAGCAGAGTCTGCTAGTGCACTATGACCCTGCGCCTCCTCCGGAACTACATTGTGACGCATCGAGCCATGGCATTGGTGCAGTACTTCAACACGTACTACCCACCAAGCAACAGAGGCCGATCGCCTTCATGTCAAGAACGCTTTCTAAAGGTGAGCGAAACTACTCTCAGATTGACAGAGAAGCGTTGAGTCTAGTTGAGGGCGTAAAGAAATTTCACCAGTATTTGTTTGGACGCCACTTCACGCTGTGGACGGACCACAAACCCCTGGTGTCGATTTTCAATCCCAGTAAGGGAATCCCAGGCACGGTCGCAGCAAGAATGCAGCGATGGGCAATCATCTTGTCAGGGTATGACTTCGACATAAAGTACGTGTCGACTGATAAGAACGTAGTCGCAGACACGCTGTCGAGACTCCCAATGACTGACAAGGGCACTATAAGATCAGAAACCACAAGAATGGACGAAATCAAATGTCTCCATCTGGAAAAGTTTCAAGCACTACCACTGACACATAAGCAGATCAGCAGAGAGACACGAAAGGACACTGTGTTGTCTAAAGTTTTAAGACTCACCATGGATGGATGGCCGGAACAAGTGAATTCCGAAGACCTCAAGCCTTACTTCCATCGCAGAACAGAACTAACCTTGGAGCTCGACTGCTTAATGTGGGGAACACGCGTTATCGTACCCTCGAAGTACCGAAAACACGTTTTGAACGACCTGCATCAAGGTCATGCGGGAATGACAAAGATGAAGGGACTGGCACGACACTACGTGTGGTGGCCGCTTTTGGATCATGACATCGAAACGGTGGTCCGTAGTTGTCGGCAGTGCCAGGAAGTGAGCAACGAGGCACCCAAGGTTCCCCATACACCCGTGGGAATACCCAAAAAAGAAATGGCAACGCCTGCATGCAGACTTCGCAGGACCCTTTCAAGGAAGGAATTTCTTGCTGATCATTGATGCATATTCAAAATGGCCCGAGGTAGTGCCCATGACCTCGACGACTTCGGCAGCCACCATAAGAGTGTTTCTAACTCTCTTTGCTAGATATGGACTGCCAGAAAGGATTGTGACAGACAATGGCCCGCAATTCCGATCAAGCGAATTCCGGGATTTCATGACAAGAAACGGAGTGCAGCAGTCATTCTCAACCCCGAACCATCCCGCAACAAACGGTGCGGCAGAAAACTTCGTGGGAACATTCAAGAAGTCTGTCAACGCAAGCCTGAAGTCGGGGCTGACCATGGAAGAGGCATGCCATAACGTCTTGGTGGCATACCGGACAACCCCGCACACGACAACTGGCTCAACTCCTGCCAAGATGATGACAGGAGACGAATTTCGCACAAGGTTCGATCTTCTTAGACCATCAATAACGGATGTCGTGCGATCAAAACAGGCGAAGCAGCACGTCTCGCGCAACTCGAAAGAGCGACACCTACATCTGAACGACCAGGTCTGGGCAAGAGACTACAGGAATGGCAAGAAATGGTCGAAAGGAGTCGTCGTACGAGTTCTGGGAAATCGAACATATGAGATTCGCACGAACGACGGAAATACCTGGAAAAGGCACATTGAACAGCTGCGACATGTACCCAAGGAGGAGGAGGGAATATCTCCGAATCAAGACGATAGCCTCAAGGGCGCAAAAACATCGAAAAAGTTCGCCCCTCCCCGCGGCATCATCCAGCGAAACGGTTCATCGTCTCCGATTTCCAGTGACGACTTTCCAACCACGCACAACGATCCTGCAACGCCGGAGGCAGGCACTCCAAGCTCGCCAGCCAGACGCACACGTGGCCAGAGCACGGAGGGTAGCCCTCCTCTTCTCAGAAGATCAACGCGGACGCGCCAGCCACCAACGCGGCTGGGCCTGTGAAAAAGTGAAGTTTTTTTAAGGGGGAGATATTGCCGTGTATTGTGTGCGTGCCGTGTATTGTGTGCGTGTTCGCCACGCACAGCGAACACGACCTTTGGTCCAGGCAACGGCGCGCGGGCTGATGCAACCGGAGACGCCGGCAAGGGAGAGCGAGCCCCGGTGAAGAACGTGACGCCTGCGCGAAAGAACAGACTGGGCGCGGTCGCAGACCGAAGAAGACGTTGTCAACCGAATGTAATCTATCAGTTAAATAAATATATATCCTGCATTACCCTAAAATTACCGGTACACCACAGTGTCTTTCCCGCGTCACCAAATGAGGGCCAACGCGAGTCCTAGATTGCACTCGAGGGCTATCGTCAGCGTTCGGGTGGAACTTGTGTTCAGTCAGTCAGAACAAGAGTACCGGCCGTGCTCCGTGCTGCGCATGCGCGAGGAGCTGTGACGTCACACGGCGCACAGCTGGCGCGCCGAAGCCGCCGCCGCCGCGCGCTCCGCCGCCGCCGCGCCCGCCTCGACCGGTCTGCGCATTCCAGAGGAGTGACGTCATAGCCGCGGCAGACGCACTGGCGCCATCGTGTGCCCAGCTGTGCGCCTCCGTTGCGCAGTAGCCAAGTCTGACGCTGCACCGGAGCCGCTTGATAGCGCCTCTCATTTTGTGCCCATAAGCTCACGCTACGTATATCCTGGCATAGCCGACCTAAGCTACCACAATTTTTTCAAAAATGTTCTGCAACATTTTTGAAATATTATGGTAGTCCTTGTAAAAATAAAATATTGTATTTACGAGAAAGAGTGTAGGTGCACTCCGTTCATCTGTAAGCTGACAAGCCACCGAAGCCTGTTACCAGACCCGCCATCCCGCTAGCTTCCGGCTTCCGGAAATCCTCCCTCGAATAGTGCAGGCAAATGTAGCGGTGCGCATGCTCAGTAGCAGCGTCGACCTCCGCCACGGGATGCGGAGCTAAGGAAGTGATCTACTAAAGCACCCCTTTGACTCGGGTGTTTCGCCTGTTATTTGCAAGAAAAAAAACAAAAAAAACTTGATTGTAACGCTACAATGTATTGCCAATGGAGAATGCATGTGTTCCAGCTTACCCTGATGTGTTTCTGTAGGTTAGAGTTTTGGCCGAGGCTACATCCACGCGCGGGGACGTAGCCAAGTCGGGAGGAGATATGGCTCCATCCACGCAAAAGGTCACGTGACTTATAATCTAAGGAGATAATTTGTTTTCATGTACATACTATGCTTTCTTATAAGTAAATATAGGATATAAAAATAAAGAGGTTACATTTGATTGTTGTTTTAAAGTTAATGTCACGTGACCTCACAAATTTTTAGAGAATTCATCAATTGTTTACTGTTTTCTAAGACTAACAGCAAATATCATGCATCATAAAAATAGTACCAATATATATCTTTAGAGCTACGATGTCCACAGACGTGGGCGGCGTGCGTGCCATCCGTGCGTGCGGGCTGTGCGGGTGCGGCCTCCGGGGCCTTCGCCCATGTGTGCATCGCTGCTGAGGCGAGGCGGAGGGGCTTCGTCGTGTGTATGGTTGGCTTGGCTCGAAGCGTTTTAATGTGAGCTTATGGGTATCGAAGGGGACAAGTACGTGCCCAACGCTCCGTGCGTTCTTGACTTGCGCGCACGCTCGCAATCACAAAGATTGTGAGAAAAGGGAAAGCATGCATTAGACCCATTAATAACAAACATACTGAGAGCATTCAATCGAGAAAACTGGGTAAAAGATTCCAGAAACAGTTTATTTCATGACAAATAAAACCGTAGCCGATGCACAGATGCCACTCGTTCACGAGATCACCGATAAACACGAAGCCCTTCTTGCGGCAGAACTCCTGCAGCAGTTCACGTCTCTGTGCTGATCATGCAACGCCTGGATCTCGGCACTCTGACTACGCTGACACTCCATCGAAGAGAACCTGTTCTCCCGCCTCGGAAAGACAGAAGAAAAGGCGATCTGCATCGTCGATTGCGTTCCAAGATCTGAGCGGCCAGCCGACGATACTTGTCAACGTACGCGCTGGCACAAACGCTGGTGTTGTTTCTGCCAAAATCGAGCAGGGCGTCAGACACCTTGGAAAACAAAACCTCGATCCTAATGCCACTAAACGCCCGCACTTCGACAGCCAACCGGTTATTCGATGGGAAATACTAGGACAAGTATTTCACCGTCGAATCCCCGGCAACCAAAACTTGAGGCAGATCAGAAGCGCGACCGTGCTAATACTCAAACGGCCAAACTCCTTGTCCAAGAAAACAGGAAAAAAAAAAAAAAGAAAAAAAGAAAACGCTTCAGAGAAAGTCAAACCCGCTTGCGGAACACCAGGCAGGCACAGTAGACAGCAGTCCGCAAACGTCAGGAACGCAAGGTGCAATGGCCGCCGAGCAGATGGAAAAACAATGGGAGGCAAGACCGGAAGTTGATAGAAGTGCGCCGGAAGTGACGTATTGCGTGGATGGAGCCTTATCTCCTCCCGACGTGGCTACATCCCCGCGCGTGGATGTAGACACTCCCTAGAGTTTTTTTGTTCTTGCTGATGACAATGTCTATGTGTGTATGTGTGTGTGTGTGTTTTTGGCAAGCAAAGTACAATTGAAGCTCTAGGTTTCCGTTCACCTTTATGCCATGAATTTTGAACATCTCATTAAGAGATGTCCATGGAGACGACGGACACTCCATGAACGAAAACTCGACCAGTCAGAGACAAAGTGGCAGTTACGGGTTATCGATCGTTCATCGGTTCTCACTTTCATACCAATATTCGTGGAGGCCAGGGGAGGGGAAGACATAGAGAGCGAGAGAAGCGGTGAACGTCCGTCTCCCAAAACAATAGAAAATCGCACCACCTTTAAGCGCGATCCAAACCAACGCTTCTTTTTGCGGCTGTAGGTCGTGCGGCTGCGGATGTGACGCATTTTCGTGACGTCCCGCCGCTTCTTCGCTCCTTCCGGGCGCGCACGAAGAAGTTGGTTGATTTCAACTTCTTTCTCAAGCCGCACAAAAAAGCGCGGTGACGTAGCAGGCCGCGCCTGTGTCCCGGCCAATCGGTGGAGGGCAAGCTAGTTCCGGCTCCGCGTTTCTCACCGTCTGGCTGCCCTCTCCTCCCTCCCTTTTATTCTCTTCCAACATGACAACGCGATCTCTCTCCCTCTCTCTTTCTCTCGCCGGCCAGTCTGTCGCTGTTGCACTTTGCTTGTGCGCTCGTGCCTGCGTGCGCGCGTGCGCCCCCGCCCGTAGCTGGCCCGTCCAAACCAAAGCGCACGCTTCTGACTCAGAAAGCGCGCCCGGAAACAGCAAAAACGACGCGGAATGCGTCACATCCGCAGCCGCACGACCTACAGGCGCAAAAAGAAGCGTTGGTTTGGATCGCGCTTTACGCGTTCTCTCTCTCCATTTGAGTCAATTCCTCGCGTGACACACAGAGAGGTGGCGGATACTGACCGGCTGATGATTCTTGTCTCTGGTGTCGTCGATCACCACGGGTCTTTGCCCAGTGTCACGAGGAGTAGTGAAGTAAACTATGCGATCGAATAATGGCAACAAAAATAATCGCGGTAATACCTGATTAGCAAAGGGTCGACGTACCCCGAGAGTTCTCTAATGGAACGGCACGTTGAAACAGTATGGGGCGTGTTCTTGCCTCGCGATAGAACGTACGAGATGTTGCTTTTCTTTGTTTTATTCTTTTTTCTAGGATATTGCACATTATATATGCTTCAAACGCGCATTTTATTTAAACAACTGCGCGTGAAAAAAAGAAAAGGAAAGAAAAAGCAACGTCTTAGGAATTTATTACAAATCGAATAAAATAACATTGTTATTCGTCCTCTCGAGGTTTCTGAGAAATGTGTGCGCAACCGCAGAGCAGGACATCTGGCCACCGCCATGCTTTTCTGCTTGTGTGGCCACACACGCGCAATTCGAAACCCGCTGAAGATAGGTGTTTGCGCACGTGGGGCACTTTGGAGCTACTAAAGATACCGTGCTTCAGAGTAACCACACTGAAGCACGGTACCACACCGATGTCTGAAGCTTTATCCGAAATCCAAGAAAACGCTTTTGCGTCCTTCGGAAATATTAAAGCTAAAGCGATACCGGCTGTGTCGCCTGGTACCAAACCTAAAATCAGAGGGTCACATGGCCCGTTGTGCTTTGTTGTGCTCGCTCTTTACCTGGCAACAAAAGGGCCGCGCCCACAAGACTATCGGGACGTAAAGTGTCGATACTCGAAGCTTCTTTTTTCGGTCGTCTATGTGAAACGAAGTTTTTTTTTTTTTTTTTAGTTTGGGTATTGCCGCTGCCGTCTCAATTTATTCCATGAATACCAGGAGATACCTTTATTTTTACAGATGCTAATCCATCGCAACATGATCCCCGATGATTATGTTCTTGTGTAGACGTCCCAGTTCGATCCGGCAGGCCTTCCGGTGTACCAGCTGTTCACTTGCCATATCGCTTCTCAATCTTGCTGTATATTTCGAGGACTTCGACAAACTCCGAAGGCAGCACGTCCCTGTGGTATCCCAGATCCCTGTTGAGGGACAGACAGACGCCGGCGTCATCACACCAATCGGTTTCTTTGTAAAAACCGGTAATAAACGCACGGCATTTATAAAGCCAGGTCTTGAGAATCTCTTCTCCACAGACGTAGCCTCGATGACGTCACGGCATCCCGTGACGTCATCCTAAAAGGGCTCTAGGTGTGTAGTATTAATACGTCTTATGCGAAGTTACTGACATCGTGACGTCAGGCGAGTCTGGCGTCCTGGTGTCATATGATGACGCTATGACGGTACACGCAACGTCACGTGACGCAAGGACGTCGCAGTGTTGCTTGACGTCATCCCAAAGTCGCTCTAAATAATAGTATTTATAGGTCTTATGTACCGTCACGTAACATGTGCCGCCATAGGGCCACATGACGTGGCCTGACGCCACGCCATGCGACCTAATGAGGCACCTTGCCGTTCTCATTCTGTCAGTGAATCACAGAAAGGTGATTTTAATGGACGGTTGGTGAAGAATGCTAAGCAAGCTGCTGCTTGTACGGGCGCCCAAACACATTCAAGCTGTCTGGGCCAACATTTTTCGTCTGGGGGAGGCCCCCAACTCTGTGCTGGAAGTACAATTGAATCGGAGGGAATAAACGCAACGGCATTATGGGTTGTAGTTGTAAACCTACTCCCTCATAAAGGCAACACCTTTGGCATATTTTGGAACGAAAGGTGATGGAACCGATGAGCTCTCATCTCTCAAATGACAAAAAAAAAAAAAAAAAAAAAAATCGACTTTAGTTACATTCATTTTTGCTTAAAAACTATTCAATTAGATTAGTACTTGATTACTCGAGACAAAAAGTAATTGGACGTTACTTGAAAAAGTAACAGTTACTTCTCCGATTACTTCAGATTTTCAGAAGGACACGGCTGTTTACGTCCGGTTTGAAAACGGGTGTTTCATAGTGTTCATTATTATATTAGAATCATCGAACTGTGAACTACTTATCTTCTTAATTCGCCAATTTCGGTAAGATACTCCTGTCAGATTTGGTTTGATGATTTCGTGGCGGAAAACTTGTACACACAAAGGTTGCCATTAAAAACAGGAGGGAAATATAGTTACGGTTACCAGTAATATTAATATTTCTTAAAGTAATCAGATTACTGCTTTATAATGAATGTAATCAAGTTGTTAGAAAATTACTTTAAAAAGTAATCGATTACTAGTAATTTGCTTCTTTGTAATGAGTGCCGTACAAATCTGTTATGAAGAAATATCCTTTATTTCGAAATGTTCTCCACGTCCTCAACTGTAATGGAATGCAGCGAGCCATGTTGCACAAAATTAACCTAAATATTTCTCAATGTGCACATTTTTTTTTAAGGATTTCTGGCCACAGAATCAGAGGACGAACGACAAAAATTTATGAGCGGTTTCAGAACTGCCTCGAGTAAGTAAATTGTTAGAATTCCATTTCAAAGGAATGACGACCGTTCAGGTAAAGGTGTGACGGGAGCACTATTTGTTTAGTTGACCTTTCATTTATTCACACATGTAATTATTGTATAGTGTACCTGTATACCTTAGATTAAATACTTCGTTTTGTTTTAGAACAGCTATTTAAAAATGGAAGGAGATCCAACACTCGGGTATTGGCTCACTGATTCGAAATTAAGGAACGTATGTTCAGAGCGAAACCCACGTTTGCTCACCACAAGCCAGGGCTGTGTTCCAAAAGTCACCCAAACCTAGTTAAAAGTAGAGGTTTCCAGCCTTCGCATCCTGAAACCTAACCGTGCCCTGCCTCGCTCGAAATACGTACTTTGCTAGGGAGGATACATACCACTCCGCTGATTTGCATTAAGGCCCGTTCACACTCTTGCGACCGAGTACGACTGAGAGAGACGAGATCTCTTAAAACTTCTTAAATGTGTTTAGAACGAGGGAACACACTAGCATTGTGGCGCCATCTATGCGGTGACCCTGGAACTGCATTTCACAAGAGCGAAGGTTTTGTGGGATTTCCGAGGTCAAATGTGCGTAATACCCATAGAAAGGCTCGTTTATAACATTGACAAAAGTTTTTCGAGCCATAAAGAAAGGATAATGCGCGAGGAATAAAAAAAAAAAAAAAAAAAAAAATATGCCGAACCGCCGAGTTTACACTGCTTCCCAATAGATGGCGCCAGTGTGTGTTCTGGTTTAAGAAGTTTTAAGGAACCCAGGTTTAAGAGGTCGCAAGAGTGTGAACGGGCCTTTAGACAGTGCGCCTACAGCGCCAAATACTTCCCCTAGCGGTGTGTTCACCTCGTGTCCAACTGAACGCATCCGCATCGGGCTGTACAGGACTATGGCGCAGTCGCTGGACGCCGAGGGAGAGGGAAGTCGCTGGCGCACCGAGATACCGGGTTTGCCGAGAAAGTAGAGACGGCTGTCTCGACTGGCTCTCATGATGCCCACGGCGATAGATGGCGGCAGCTACCACTCCCAGTTCAAAACGGAAAACTCAAAGGCTGTGGCACATCCTGCCGTTCCAACTACTCAAAACCTCTTCGACCTAAGGCCATCGGATTTTCGCGAAGTGGGATGAATTTCATCAGTAAAACATTTACTTGCTCCATCAGTGTTGTCACGCGATAAGACCGGATAGAGTAAAAAGTTTTCTTTCTCTATCAGTGTTGTCACATGATTAGAGCCGGTAGAGTAACTCGTACCTACTCGGGTAACATATAGAACACAACCCCTGCGCGTGCGCGGGAACCAGCTTGCGAGAGGCAAAGTGTTTGGTCACGTGCCGTGGCATAAGCAGCGCCGTTGCTGGCGCATAAAATGAACTGCGTCCTACTTACAGAATCTCGCTGTGATTAACGTGCCACGGGGGGTATCCAAGGAGGGCGTTGGAATTGCCAAAACGGAAGATAATTTCTGGATCCGGCATGCCGTTCGCTTGATCTGCGTGGTCAGAAACAAATAAAATATGAAGTACTTAGCGTCCCATTGACAAGGACTATATGATTCTATTTTGTAACATCCGCCAGGCCGAAACCTGGAGGAGCATGCAGCAAATACGGAACGAACATGTATGGACGTAACTTGTATTTCAGAAGTTTTGTTAAGTGTCGATTGGGCGTCTTTCCCTTGTAAGACGTGAAGTTAATGTTGATAGTTTGATACGAAATGTCGACAATTGATGTCACGAATAATTCGGACGTGCACTGGATGTTATTATACGAGGCGTTATGACAAGGTTGAGTTCGCTTTACGTCGAGATTATATTATATAGACCCTTTACGAAATTCAGTCTGGCCACTTTGATCACTATCATTATTTGAGGAATGGCATATATGTTTCGTACTCACTGGCGGTTTTCTGTTTACTGATGATGTAAGACGTTGAAGATGCTCCGAAGCAGATGATGCGAGGCCAATACGTTCGAGACGTTAGTGCGATGCGACGCAGGAACTGAATGCAACTGCTTAGGCGTTCATTTTTAACTCGGGATCAGTCAGTCTGTAGGCGGTACTTAATGTGCTTTACAGCCTCTTGATGCATACAATTTTATCACGGCCTCAATGTGGGCCGATTCTTCGTCCTTACCGGTTGTATATTTGTCAACACTGAAACCCCCGAGAGGTCCAGAAAGATAAAAACACACATTCTTGGCTGCCGTTCACTAGCGAAGGTGACGGTGTCCGGCAGAATACTACAGAGTGCGGGCCAATTGCTGCCATTAGTACAGTAGAAGGTAAACTACTATTTGAGTGACCAGATTGCAGTGAATTTTGAGAAGGGTCTAGTATGTAAGCGTCGAACCATTTTGCATGAACGGCGAACTCTTGGAGCGTTTAAAAGACCTTACGTCACAACACTGCATGTTCTCTCGGTACGTAGTCACTGAAGTTTCAACGTGTACGGGATGCCTGGGCGGCTGAAAAACGGGGTCGACAAAAACAGATCTAGCAATAGGTATTCGTTTTCTGACGGACCCGACACAACGGCAGTGGGCCTATCTCGATACTGGCACCAGGAGACCAGCAAGCGAAACGTCAAGAGGGGGTAGAACAAGTCTACGGTTCACCTTGGTTACCGTCAGGCTTAGGGGGTCTGCATAAACCGAAGCAACACGAATTCATCGTCAGACTTCACCGTCACGCGATCACTGTGACCCAACGCGCGTCGGTTGTCGCGTTTCACGAAGAGATTACCTATAGCGCTTCAGTTTTCAGAGACGGGATGCCGAGAGCCAGGGATGTTTCTGAAGGTAGAGAAAACATTTTTAAATTCTTCTTAAAATATATATTTTTTCTTTTAGATCTACGAAACCTTAGAGGTCCGTCAGCCCTTTTTTTAGTAATTGACAGCTGAAAAAGACACAGGGGAGGAGCCCTGTGAAACTTAATATCACTGCGCAGCCAACGAGATCGATAAAAATGCCGAAAAACGTATCATGAAGTAAGAACTGTGAACACAATGACAACTTCAACAGCTCAAGAACTGCAAGGCCTGCGTTTCTTGAGCTGTCGGAGACCATACACGTGTCGCGCGTTCAAAGCCCACCCAGAGACGCTTACTCTTGATGTACTTGTCTACGGTGTCCTGGGTGACATCTTCGTCCTTGAGCAGTCCGCGCTTGTAGTCCTCGCAGAGTGTTCCGAGCGCGGTGGCTAGACCAGCCCTGCCTGCTTCGGGACCGATGACGTACAGTTTGACCTCGGCTGTGCCGTTTATGTTCTTAGCATCATCACCTAGAAAAGAAAAAAAAAAAGTGAGTCTGTTGGTATTTTTTTCGCAATTTGCGTACAGTGCCATCTACATTTCCGGCATTTATCATCTAGGCGACAAAAAATGCCGAGTCACTGGTATGTGGACGCGTGCGCGGCGTCCGATATTCGGCAGCAGAGATCAACTGCGCATGCTCTGAAGACGGTCTACAGCCCACTGGACAAAGATGGCGGCGCGCAGAAGGCGGTATCGACCAACACACTCGCGTTTGCCAGAGGATGTGGGGCAAGATGGGTGTGCAGAAACCAGATTCGCCTGATGCCAGAGATGGATGGATGGATGGATGCTAACGGCTGTACCCTTTATAACGGATGGTAGCTTGCGCCACCTAGCCCAGCGAAACATCTGCGCATGCGCAGTGTCGACAGCTGCGCCACCGCAGTGGCGTGAAGCAATGGAAGCGTGACACAAAACGTCACGCTTGCATTGCTTAATGTCACAACTTATTTTCGGCTTCGTCATTCGCTGAGCTGTCTCGAGAGGATGCGGTGATTGGCTCTCCGAGTGTTGTGCGGGAAAGTAGACGCACGGGCTTTTGTTAGAGTGAGAATCATGCTAACGGATTTCCCAAGAATCCACCAGTAGATCTTCCTGTCATTTTTTCACCGCTTTTTTGTATTCTGCCTGTCAGAGTACGTCGACCCGCTTGGATACGGTCATCCTTAAAACGAGCGTTCTAATGCTAACGCATTAAAACATTGTTTTATTCTAACGTAAGAAAAATCTGAGTGCGCCAGTGTTCTGTGGGACCCAAACGAGCGCTATCGGATCAACAAACTAGAGAAAGCGCAGAGTAGACCAGCCCGATTCGTTACGAGAAATTATAACTACAGAGAAAGTGCAATTCAATTAGACTGGGAACCCTCGTGCACGAGAAGGCGACGTCCGCGGCTGAAATTTCTCCATGCAATATACCATGATCGCACCGGGATTAGTTAACCGAATTTCATTCAACCACATAACTTCGTCTCTCGCAGATTGGCCACCTCAAAGAAAATGAGAGAATAGGCGTCCCGGGACCAACATTTTTAAATATTTTGTTTCCCTAACACCATAAAAGAGCGGAACGGACTGCCTGACGACACTGTTCCCATCTTATCAGATTCCATCTTTTACGAGAGAGAGTTGGGCAGGTTGTCATGACCAATGATAATGATGTCTTGCGTGTGTTCGTTTTTTGTTAAACAAGGTAGTTGCTGCGAGCGATGAGGCTTGTTCTTTTTTTTTCTGTGACACGGTTTTGCTGATGTTTAGCAAGTATTCACCTGTGAGCTTGCGTTTTAGCTTATCTGTGCATTGTATATGAAACTACACTCTTAGCTTTCATGTAACTGTGCTACCCCCCCCCCCCCCCCCCTTTTTTTTGCAATAATGACTCTGGCGTTGCGTGGTAACCTGAAATAAATAAGTGAATAAATAAAGAACCGATTAATGGCGGTCGCTTCGAAAGGCCAACGGTTCACTTGACGCACCCTGTAATTGAGTAATACTGCATATTTGAGGCGGCGTCTGAAATCAATTGTTTCGTCGAAGAGCAGCTCTGGCGAGTGGAGAAGAGTCGGTATATTGTTCAGAGACGGACGCATGGACATGCAGTATAGTTTTTACGTTCAAAATTCTTACTGTTTTGGACGAACTGCACGGCATCCTTGGGACAGCGGGCATCTTGAAGAGCATCCTTCATGACCGTCTTGAACTGCTCGACCTTTTCCAACACGGTTCCTGCAGTTGCCCGTTCGGCAGCCTTTATCATCGCCGCTAACCCGCAGGAAGTTTATTAATTCAAATGTTATCGGCGATTACGCGCGTACATACGTTAGTGAAAGTCAACTATCTAAATGATGCATAATAAAAAATAGAGCCAAACAAAACAAGCTTCTTTGCAGACTTCGATGATATTGTTCGCTCTTGCAGCTATCGAAATTACACCGCTATGAAGTCTTAAGATCTCGAAGTCACATGCAAAAAGTACTCGGATAATGTTATTCTGTGTTTCGTACCTACCGAAAATGTTTTGATGCCCGGCTTTAGATACATGACTGAGTTGTTTCGCATTATTTCGTCGAAAGAAGTCGGTATTTCAACGTTCGCATCGTAGCAATTAGCGCGAAACTTTCACGTAACTGCTCATTAAAAAACAACTACAACAACAACTCTGCAGTCCCGCACACAAAAAAAAAAAAAAAAAAACAGTTTTGGCGTGTCCTTCAGTTGCCCTACGTCCAGCACGCGCACTCTTATGGTTTCCGTTCTTGACGTCACAACCAAAATTTACCTGGCCGTGACGTCATGAGTTGTATAACATTCACTACTCATCATCATCACTTGCAAACTGTTACACAAGTTACATGGTGTGTGTGTAAAAACAACAACGAAAGCTCGGAGTCGTCGCATTCTTAAACCAACATCGTCAAAACGTACACAAGGACATTGCGCCGATTTTTATCGACGAAAAACAAAACAAAAAACGAATGCAAATAAAGCGTTTCGACCAATCGCGAATGCCGAGCGCAAGTTCGTCTGCCTTTGCACACGGGTTACGATGATGCCAGCCAAGCTTTTATTGGCCAATTAAAAAAAAAAACAAAAAAAAAACATAGTGGGTAGATTGCAAGGCATCTAGCATTGAGGTCTACCGACTCTCCTTTCCAAGCCAATCGCCAAGCCAATCGCTCCGATTGGCCAAAGCCAATCGGAGCTCTGTGTCGTTTCGACGTCATCGCGACTCCAGCGCAACAAGCAGACGACTTGCTCTCCGCGTAAAGAGCCCAGATTATAGAGTGTGTCCAACCTCTCGATCGGGCGTTCACGTGGTTTATGGGCCGCGTGAATACCGGGGGGGCACACAATGTTGTGAGAGCTCACTACAACCCCGCAGAACTTAGACGTCATTAAATGTAGCATGCAAATTGGCGTATGTGAGACTCGGGATCGCACAACGACGTCAGTGACCGCTGAATTTAGCGGGGAAGTCGACGTTACGGGACATTACTTTCTCCATTAAATTTAGCGGGGAAATCGACGTTGCGTGACAATAATTTTTTTTTCCTCTAATTTAAGGGGAACATTTACGGCTCTTTGTGACGCTTTCTCTCACGGAACAGAGCATTTTCGAATGTTCGTCTGTTCTTCGAGCAACATCGGCATTTTTTTGGCACGAAACGTGTGATTGGATCCGAGTACACGCCGAACGCTGACGCCGCCCTCGTGTCCAATACGAGTCGAACCAAGCTCGCGCCAAACAGTGACGCGACCCCCCCCTCCGCGTCCAACAGACTGGCGGACTTGGAAACTTGGCGCCCCATCTACTAGATGGCGCTGACTTCTGAAAAGGCTCTATTCAGCCGATAAAACACGTTCTGTGTTAAGACGGACGATGGACACTTACCGTTGATGTCGTACACCGCGAGAGTCTTGATGCCCACCGCCATGCACCATAGGATGAACCTGGCGACGGCGTGGAGGTCCACCGTCTCCTCGAGAACGGCCATCCCGGCGTCCTTGGGCACTTGTTTCACGTGCCGCACGCACTCCCTGAGCGTCAACAGTCCCGAGTAACCCGTACCACTGTTGAGGTGCGGAAACGTCAGCTTGTGCTTCATCTTCTTGGCGGCCCTGCGGAACGCCAGGAGCGCCAGGAGACCGTACTGCAGGAAGATTAAGATGGCGTAGCCGAACACGGAGGCTACGGCCATGAAGACGGTCCGGAGGACACCTTTGTCTCGGAGCAGCATCTTGCGAGTCGGCAAGGCTGTCTGTCGACTGTCGGGTGAAAGATTCCTTCGGCACGCACTACGGCTCCTCCTCAAAAAACTTACACAAAGGAAAGAGGACGAAAAGCGATGAAGTTTGCCAGTCGCGTTTCCTCCTTCCAGCGATCGAGGAGGCAAATGTCAAACCGTGGAGAATGTGGGTAGGGGTTTGAGAAGGAAATATTTATTTTGCGACGAAGTCGAGCTTTACATGTTGCGTGGTGAGTAGTATATAAGCATTCGGCCACAGGTCAAACAGGCTGGTTCAGACGAAAAGGCAAGTGGAAGCGTGTTGCCGAGAGATCTCGAGGTAGGCGCGTCCATCGCTGTAATCCGTTTATCCCCAAGCTGACAATGCGATGGGAGCTATGCGTGCTCGGTTGACCGATCCATCGCGCCCTTTTAATCACCTGATAATCGCTCTCCGCGTGTAGGTATGGGTAAGAGAAGCGTGATCACCTGGCGACATAAAGGCGCATGATTGCTTAAACGAGCACCTATATAGCTTCCGGCGTACCCAGGAACGGAGTACGGGGGGTCGATCTTGAATACCGATCAAACGAGAAGAGCAAGACGCGATGCCCGGTAAGCTTGTTTTCCTTGACCTTGTTTTTTTTTTTTTCTTTTTTTTTTTCGTTTTTTGCGGCACGAGGACGCCGACGGATGGAGCTCGTGTGTAAAGGCGATTTCTCCAAGGATAAAGATTCTTGCGGTAGGGCGAGCTTGGTGTATTTGATACACTTTACGCGCAATCAACGCCCGGTAGAAGGCGGCTGGCGCGTTTCGTAGGCGCACCATCTTTTGAGGTGTCCGTGCGTCTTTGTTAAAGTCACAGCGGTTGAAACCGCTAAAAGTTGTAGAAGCGTAGAAATCTTGGCGAGTTGGTAATGCATCCGAATGAAAAAAACAGCGCAAACAAAACGACGGACCAGTAGAAGGGTATACACCTTGTCCCTTGTCCCCCCCCCCCCCTTCCCCCCCCCCCCCCCCCCCTTGTCTGTGTGTATACTCTTCTACTGGTCCGTCGTTTTGTTTGCGCTGTTTTTTTCATTCCGCTGAAAGTTGATTTCGCGTGCAGGGAATGGAAAAAAAAAAGGATACCATCCGTGATACCGTACGTTCACATGTAAATTTTGTTGCTCGATGCTTGGAGACGTATACGTTACTGGCGTCGCCGCAGAGCCATCAGCACTATAGCGAAATTCTTGTCAGACATAGGTATGGAGTTTGCTTTACTGTAATTTCTTTTTTCACGAGAGCATTTTTTTTTTTTGTATCTTTCACATAAATCCAGTGATGCTCCATTGTGAAATGAACACGTATTAAGAATAGGATATTAATCTGCTATGCGTAAACAAAATACACAGGGCTTTACCGCAGTGTGTGGGCGCGTAGTTTTGAAGCCTCTCGGATAGGCTGTTACTACAGTGGCCTAGAGAGTTGTAGTGGGCTCACCGGACGGCTCGGCCTGATGCGTTTGATGTCGACGCGGCGGTGGCGCTGTAAGCGTTCCTTCCTGAAACTTTCCAGCGCGCATTGGCCAGACCTGGTCGGCTCGGCGGCTCTTATCGCTCATATCAGTCGCGGGCAGGAGAAGTTTCAGGAGGAATCTACTGCAGCGCCTCCGGCGTTTTCGACATCGGCCGCGTCAGCGCAATACACGGGGTAGATAGGGCGGTGAGCCCACTCTAGGGCACTGTACTGTTACATTACAAAATGTAGATGTGAGAACGGCAGAAAGGTCCTTCTGTGTTTCCCGTCTCTAGCGCAAGCTTCCTATCGTAACGCTTTGGCGTCTTGTGAGCCTGGACCCTCCATCGTGCACGCGCAGTCAAAGCACGCCGGAAGGCAACCAGATCGTGCTGAAGGCCGTACATCCGAAAGATACTCTGACATTTTGCCGTTACTGTGCTTGACATTTTTAATCTAACTAATGTTTATACAAAAAAAAAAAAAACAATTAGTGTTGCACAAAAAAAAAAAAAAAAAATTAAAGGAAGCTAAAAAAAAAAGCTTTAATAATAAAAGTTTTGAATGGCGCTTTTATCTTGTAAGTAGGATTGTTTTGAAGCTTTTTATAGATCCGCATGGGTTTGGAACGCTATCTTAGAAAGATATTTTGTTTTCGCTTAATTTTTGCATTAAATGTCGGAACAATTAAGATCTCTGTGATCCTCGAGGTGTATCAAACACTTGTCTTTCCTCTCTCAAGTTCTCCTTAAATAACCATCTTTTCTTTTTTTTTTTTTACGTTACAATTTGCAAGTGTTTTTTCTCCGGCTGTGTGTGCCTGAATCAAAATTGATACAAGACATTAAATATCCAAGTTTCTTTCTTCTTGTTTTAATTGATTGTCTTTGAAGCTTGGGCCGGACTCGGCTATAACGAACAGGGCTGTCGCATATACGTCCTTTTTTTTTCTTTCTTTTCAGCATCCAACGGGTGATGGTTGCCTACAAAGAAAACGTGAAGCACGCAGTCATCAGTGACTTATGCAAAACAGGGGATACCTTTCAGCAGCGTCGGGACGCACTAAAGAGACACACAACAAACACTGCTCGCCAACTTGCAAAAAGAAACTTTTCTATTAACTTTTTTTTTTTTTTTTAATGTTCGTCCCTTTTAGATTAAGTTGTCAACCGACAACGAAGGACAATGGTTTTGAGCCACCAAACCTGGTTGCGGTGAATAGCCTCTTTTCACAGGTCCACGAAGCAACACTGCCGCCCGCCATTATTTTGATCATATCCGAACAGGAAGTGTCGCTTAACTGTCTCTCTTTCTCTCTCGTCGATCACGGCAATCTCGAACGCTCGCGTCCGCCAATCCGTCAATCAGCGCTTAGTCTGTTGTACGCTTGCCACGGGACTTTAAAAGGGCTGGCAGACGACGCTTCACTTCCTAGTTCGACTCTCTCTTTTTAGCAGCGCTCTGCTTAGTGCTTCTCAAACGCTCTTTTAAAAACGCAAAGGAGAAAACAGTGTCGGCGGTAACGAGTTCCCACTAATGGCGTTAACTGTAAAGTGTACATTTTTTTCCGTAACACAGTAACGTACCCGTTACATATTTTTAAAACATCAACAGATAACGTGCTTGCAGTAAGTACGTCATCAGTTACTGTAGTGACATTGCCCGTTACCATTAATAAAAAATCTTCCCAAAACTTGAAAGAAAAGCACTTAAATTTTTTTTATTTTCGTGTTTCTAGGTGACAAGTTATATATGTAAATTATTGCACTCTTCCCACATGACGTCAAAATTGTATACCTCTCCTTTCCTCACGCAAACAGTCCTATCTTTAGAAAAAAAGACACCGACGCACACGCCCTTTGTCCTGGTGAAAACAGTAAAACGCTCTAACGAATAGATAAGAAGTAACACAGAAGTAACGCGCGTTACTCTTGATCGGTAACCATAACGCGTTCCTTTTCTTTTGAAGTAACGTATGTCGGTAACGCGTTCCTTTTATTTGCAAGTAGCGACTAACGTTTTCCTTTGCTTTTTTCATTTCCGTAACGCCTACAACAATGGAGGAGTGTTGCAGACCGCAGTAAGGGACGCGAAGGACAACCAGAACGTCTTGGTATGTCTACGACTATAATATAGCTGTATTCCCTAGCTGTTACCAAGTTCGTTCAAGGACAAAAGTCACCGAACCTGTTTTTCTTTTTTGGCCGATGGCCAGGACTGAGTTTGACCGGTGCGTTGCGAAACATTGATTTGTTAATTACGACGCGAGATTGTTTGGAAATGTTCCGTGTCATTAGTCAAACCTAATTTCCAAAAGTCTCACGCAGCAGGCGAAAGACTCGAGATATATGTATAATTTCTTACCGCGAGTTTCCAAGGCTCTTGATCCGGGATTTAATGGCGGCCCGTAATCTGGCTCGTAGTCATTTCTTTTTTCCTGCAGGTACGAAGAGCCGATAACGCTCCACGTGCGGGATGAACGCACCTCTCGGAATGTAGAGGGACACGATAAAATGGGCCATGAGTAAACCGGCGCCATTTAGTTTTATAGCAGGCAGTAACTTTCTAATGTTTGATCAAATCAAGCGGACGGTAACACAACTCGGTTTTATATAGAAAAAGCGATCTTATTCTTTTTCCTCTGTAATCTGACTTGTTTTTTCTGTATATCCCGGGAGCATGCTCTTAACCTAGGGGTTAAATAGATAGGTGTTTGATCGTTGCCCATTCTTTACCATTTTTTTCTTTAAATTGTTTACTAGTTTTACAAACACGAATGTTAAACCCTTCTGTAATAACCTTCCTGAGGGGTTCTTGAAGGTCAATTGAAATAAGTAAATAAATAAATTATGACGCAGACTTCATCCACGTGTTTACGAAAGCACTAAAAGACCCCAAAAATTTTCAAGGCCAGAGAAGAGAAAAGCAAAAAAAGAAAATTGTCTGTGGCCTTTTTTTTTCTTTTTTTTTTGCCTTTTTATTGTTTTAAGTTTAAGCTTCCACAGCCTCAAGGCCCGTTCACACTCTTGCGACCGAGTAAGACCGAGAGAGACCAGACCGGCTTTTAAGCCTCTTGCGATCTCTTAGGACCAGCTCCGATGCCTCGCATCCGGTCTTAAGGAGTTGCAAAAAGCTTGAAAACCAGTCTGGTCGCTCTCAGTCTTACTCGGTCGCAAGAGTGTGAACGGGCCTTTACCATGTAAGCTCATGAAACACCAGCTCGCCTGCAATCTAAGCATTTTTTCGTTCAACATGTTCTCGTTTCTTTTCCCCCTTTGTTGAATGGTTCTGTTCTCGTGTAAGCTGATTTGTCGCTCGATTGAACAATGAATCCCAGTCTTGAACGCACTAACATATTTATTGGTACAGAGCGCGACACTGTTAGCGCGAACAAGCGATCACCGGTTTTTCCAGTTTTTCTCTTTGAAACCAAGGGATGTCATCGAAGTTATTATTACTACGGAAAGAGCTCATTTAGTTCTATAATGTAAGCAAAAACAATTTGTGCTCGCTAATACTATTGAGAACTAAAATGCGAAAATGCGCCGATGTCGTGTTCGCGCTAACAGTGTCGCGATGTGTACATTGAACAACTGCATAATTCACGGATGTAGGGACTGTTTCAGATAGATTGAAATTAGTGATGTTAGGAACGTGGCGAAATTCAAGCTGCGCCAATTTCTACATTTTCCGAGAGTTCGTCAAAGGTTTGACTGAAGTTTGAGTATAATGCGCATGCGCGGAAACTAAAAACGACCTGACGCGACTCCAGCGGTGCAAAAGTGGAATATTTGTCGAACGAATTGTTCCAGACGAAGAAACTATAACAAAATCGTAAGCATATGCGTTTGCTTTTATTTATTTATTTTTTTTGGCGATCAACACGAAACGAACTATTGTATGATATTACTTTTCCCTAAGTACGTGACATTTTTTGTAAAGAAGTCGGGCAACGTCGTTCAGAAGTCTAACTTCGTCGAATTTTGCCAAAACCTGTAGGAAGGTTCGTTGTCGAACTTAAGGTTCGGGAAGAGATGCGTGATATCCCCGATAGGGGACCCTTTTCAAAACCCCATCGAGCAACACTGGCGGTCGCCATTTTTTGGGGGACGAAACATATGATTGGATACGAGTCCTCGCCGAACGATGACGCAGCACTCGTGTCTAATACATATAGAGTGCGTAGCGAAACAATGGCAGACTCCGGATAATTCGCGCTGCAGCAACTAGACAGCGCGTGCTCTTCTGAAAAGGGTATATTGAAATTCTATTCCTCAGATGCTAGACAGCTATAAAAGGTACGAAATAACGGCAAGTTGCTCCGAAACCGCCTAATGAACGATCAATGCGCGATGATAGTAAAGGACCCCCCCCCCCCCCCCCCCCAATTACGGTTTGTTTTAACAGGCACGAGATTGAATTAACGTTACAATAAAACTTCATTACTTTTTCAAAGGTGTGGAGTAAATATCTTACCTCCAGATTTCCTGGCTGCAAATTTGACGCAAATTCATTAATAAAATTCCAGTAGTCAATAGCGTTAACGTGTTTTTTTTTGTACATTTTATTATAACTAACGCGCTTTATATTCGTATAGTGCGTGCAACACATACAACACGAATTCTTGAATGGCTCGCTAATTTCTATCGGACTATAATATTGTTGATTTTATTTCGAGGAAATGTGTATACCTTTGCGGATTCGTATACGACTTGGAATGGATTTCGGCAAGCCTACTTAACGGACTCGAGTGCATTTTGGTTAGTTGAAATTGCCTCATGTATGTTCGCCATTGCTTTTATCGCTTCTAATATCTAAACTCAAATTCAGCGAAGAAAGTTTTCCGTCAAATTTAGTGAGGCAATTGTTACATTAAGGAGTTTTCGTAAACCGCGTTTTCCCTCTCCTAAGCCCTCCGCAACGAAGAAGCCGCTGCTAGAGAACTATATAGTAGACTATACGCTAAACCTTTGCGTACGCAAAAAATTGCGGGTCGGCAGTGCTGAAAACGCAATAGGAGGGCTAGCGTATTGCGTTCGCACGTACCGCTGGGGATTTTGCGCTGCAGACGACTGGGCTTCGCGGGAAGCTCTCAAGAGGTCTCAGGCCCAGCGAGAGCACCAGTTTCAAGATGGCGGTTACCTCGACTGGCGCAGCATGGGCGACGTGGTGTTCGCCAAGTTCAGTGTTACGTGAAATTACGTGGTGTTAAACTCGGCAATTCTTTCCGGGACCTACCGCAATCGAGTCAGATCGCCGTGCGGCTGAGGGAGTGCATAGTGAAAATGTCCGCACCTCGCAATGTGCATGAGCGCCGCAATCAGCTCAACGCTAAGCGTTTTTGAGCAGTTCATCGCTGACGGACGAACGACTCTTCAGAAAATCGCCCAAGTTATCGCCGTGGACATCAGTAGGTCATGGACACTGATCTCCATGACAATTGCTGGATCGCGTTTGCCCGCTCCGCGAATGCGGCCACTGGCGGCCATCTTTTTGGTAGAGTTATATTACATCTAGCCAAGGTACAGCTGCTGCAGCCACTATCATCTATCCATGGCATACAGCGTTGGGGCAGTTGTTGTGGTAGGCTGCCATCAAAATAGCGTGGCTAATATTTCGTGCCTGATTGAAATTATTTGACGAAACATATTTTTCAAACCCGGTTTGAACGGTAGCCCGATCTTTGAGGAGTTTGTAAAAGTTTCACGAAATCGCAGCACCGGAGAAAAGCAGCACAGCACTCATCGAAAGTCGCATCGAAAGTCGCATCGAAAGAAGCATCGAAAGCAGACGCCGGTACGGAGTCTGTTTTCGATGCGAGCTGCGCTGCTTTCCCCCGGTGCTGCGCTTTCGTGGAACTTTCGCCGGGTCCTCAAAGATGAGGCTACCGTTCACGCCGGGTTTCAAGAACCTGCTTCGTCGAACAACTTCAATCAAGCACGAAATATCACCCACGGTACAGTGTATTAGATCGACGGCTATTTTATGGCAGCCTGCCGCCATTGCGCTGTCCGCCATATTACTATGATGGCTAGAGATAATATAACTCTACCAAAAAGATAGCCGACCGCGGCCGCACTCCTCTCCATAGGCGGAGCTGGTCAAACGCGATCCAGCAAATAGACATAGAGATCAGTGGTCATGGATCTCTTCCCGTGATAGCATTCATGAAAGGTGCCGCTTTCACGGGACAATTGACAGAGGCTGCATGGTCGAATTTGGCTACACACTCGTACTTATAGCCTCCATACCCTGCAGAAAAGTGCACTTGACCAGGCAGCTGTGGTTTGGCTTAATAATTTGAAATAGTATGCTTAACATTTTAGTTTTTAATATTTCTATTGTGGAGCATGGTGACGCTGTAAGCACGCAGAATCTTACGGCTCTGGCGAATTGAATCAACAAGCTCATGCGAGACGCTAACTCGACAACTTTTACGGAACGCACAACGAAAATCGTTTCTAGCGGGTAGTTTTAGTGTATGCTATACTATTGTGTATTGCGTACGTAAGGGCCGGCAACGTTATACCTAAGCTGTCTACTGCGCCTTCGCGCCGAAGACCTTGACTGCAGAGGTCCGGGAATTGTAGCGGGTTGCGGGAAGCGTTGCGGGACGGCGAAAGCGATCTGCGAAAACTCCCTATTAGGGAGTTTTCGCAGATCGCTTTCGCCGTCCCGCAACGCTTCCCGAAACTCCCCCCTACTCCGCTACGCTGTCCGCAACGAAGACGCCGCTAGTGCGCGTGCGCGTCGATATCATTGACTGTATAGTACCGGATATCGTAGCGTGTTGCGGAGAGCGTTGCGGGACGGAAGAAACGATCTACGAAAACTCCCCATCGCGTCATGCTTTGACGTCACGGTTTCATGTGACGCTACGATTCCCCGCTAAACCTGGTCAAGAATTTTTTTCCCGTTAAATTTTAGCAGTTAAAAATTTCAGCTAAGTTTAGCGGGATACGACGGACGTGACAAACGAACCCCGGGATCCGCCGCGAAGCCTCACCGATAGGGAGTTTTAGTAGCTCGTTCCGATAACGCCGATAACGATACCCGATATATAAGGGAGTTTTAGTAGACCGTGTTTCCCGCTGCGTTAGCCCTCCGCTACGAAGAAACCGCCACTGCGCCTGCGCGCCGATGGCCTCGGCTGAAGAGTTCCGGGAAGCGGAGGGGCTTGGGGAAGCACGGTCTACTAAAACTCGCTATACTCCGCCGAAACCTTTGCGCGTGCATCGTGTCGTAATCGGGAACCGCTATCGTGGTTATCGGACTGACCTATACTAAAACTCCCTAATAACGGCTGTCGTCGTTAAAATTCCAGCACTGCACCCCGTCAACGTATGCCTCTAGTGCGCCTAGTGCGTCTCCGACTGCTCGATCGGAGTTGATTGTTTTATCGGCCGCGTCTGCGATACGAGTTGCGAGGAGGTGACGACAGCGTCGGTCGTCCGCAAGCGTCTTCGCTTCTCTGCCCGTTTTCCCCCTCGCCACAAGATAAATCAACGCGTGCGCACTTGCAACCAATCGGTCCAGGAGGCATCCGCTACGCGGAGAGCAAGTCGTCTGCTTCTTGACCAGGAGTTCCGGTGACGTCAGAGCGACGTCAGAGCTCTGATTGGCTTTGATTGGAAGGGTAGTGGGTAGACCTCAATGGTAAATGCCTTGAAATCTACCCGTTTTTTTTTAATTTTTTTTATTAGTCAATAAGAGTTTGGTGTTCTGTCATCATCGCAACCCCTGTGCAGGAAGCAGACGAAATTGCGCTCCGAAATATTTTAGGAACGCTCTCGATATTTTGAGTTTCTCGCTCCCTCTTTAAAACCTAAAGGCTCACTGTACCTACCTCCGCTTGGCCCAGCGCTGCCGATGGCTGAAAGCGATGATGAATGAAACATAAACACCAGACTTGGTGGGTACCCGACTCGGTCGTGCTATTAAATTTGGGATTTTTCCGTATTGATCTAGTCTAGGTTACAAATATTTTTAGTAGATCGTACGCTGCGGAAAGCGGGCCCAGTGGGCGCGTGTTCAATGTGTGCTTCGAAGGAACAGCATGCTCTTCGTTGCGGGGATCGGTGGCCGAGCGGAGCACGTGGAACGAGAGCTCCACGTTGCATTACCCGGGGATCCTGGGTTCCATCCCCACACCCCTGCCCGTTTAGATCTCGACGAGCATTGTACCGGTGCGCGGTCGTCCATGTATCACTACTGCGTGGTGCACGTTAAAAGACCCCCCAGGCAGGCAGTGGTACAGCAATGGCTAAATTTCTCATCTACAGCTGAGACACCAGACGCCCACTGAGGCTGAGTAACTTCCGGCTCTCTAAACATACGAACAACACAATTATTCTTACTCTTAGGGCTGGTTCGCACTGCCCCATTTTCTTACGTTAAGTTACGTGACGAAATATTACGTAGAAGTCACCGTGACCTCTGTGCTTCATATTAAGCGAGGCTACCAGTTCAAGGAGAAAGCATGATAACCATGTTGAATAACCTGAGACTGGGGCAGAAGTGTACAAATAAGTCGAAGGAACAGAAAAGACAGGACGACTTCTCAAACTCAGCTGAGCTGAAAGTAAGCTGAGTTTGAGACGTCATCCTGTCCTTTTCTGTTCCTTCGACTTATTTGTTCACTTCTGCCCCAGTCTCAGGTTATTTCGACATGGTTAACATTCACCAGATCGCCCGCACCCTTACTATATTATCTGAGAAAGCATGACACGCGACATTCGAGACGCAAATGTTTCGGTGATTTATGATTAACGTAACTTAACGTAAGAACATGGGGCAATGTGAATGAGCCTTTATGCGTTGCCGTTTTCTGCGAACAGAAGACAGAGTGACAATGTAAATATTAGAACATACCGGGAGTCTTAGGACCTTTGCTAGAGGGACCCTTTTTGCTTCCTGTAAATAAAGAGACACATTCGAACAAGATATTAACCTTAATTTATTCTGAAATAATCTGATCAATTTAAGGGGTAGGTTCTTTTGCTGTACCCCATCATCCTTCTGCATGTACGGTTCATGAAATGTTTCGTTAGTTACGGCGATGTGGCGACTGCGAAAGTTTCACCACCATGAGCGGCCATTGTGGTGGTCTTGCTGCGGAGGGCATACCTTTTGCAGCATGCATTTTTCACCTTTCAGTTCGTTTTTTTGCAAGAACGTGTGGATGTCACCATCAGCAGGATGCTATAACGTCACGTGCAAGGCATGTATAGACGTGTGCGAGCAATTGCGATAGTCTGGCCATCGTGGATGTAAAATGATTTGTTCTTGTGCCAGTCCGGCAATCGTGGGCATGTTTTAAGGAGGCTGGACTTTTAAGGAGCAAAATGGCTGGACACAGAAGCCATACTTGCACTCTTCTATACTAGAGTCACTAAATAAGATACGCTTTAGTGTAACGACACTTCAGCCATTGCGGCTAAAAATCATTGTTGCCAGTTATTTGAAGCTTTAGCTGAAATAAAACAGTTAGCGACATAGCAAAACGATATCACGGGAGCTCCCTAATACCGTATCTAAAACTGAAGAAGTCGCAGTTCTTTTAGTTTTTGATGATCGACAGTAGCGTCTGCCCTGAACTAAGTACCAAGATGGCGGCGCCCACAAGAAAATTGGGGAACGAGCCAAACTGGTTTTGGCAACTCACCCTTTTTGGCCGTCTGGGTCAGGTTCCCAGTTCGCATCATCGTGTACTCGCCTTCCTTCTTGGATTCTGCGAAGTAAGTTTCGTCAGTTATCAGCATCGTCGTCGTCATCGTCAGGGCTGCCAGACGTTTGCAGACACGTTTGCCAGCAGCCAGACTTCGAAAGCTTGTCTGGCCACCGTGCTTGGAAGAGGCTTGGTTGGGGCGCCAGTCTGACAACCATGGGCACGCCTTGACCGACACTTTCTAGATAACAAAGCCGAAGTAATGAATTGGACTGGGCACGAGTGCCGCGCTAGGCTTGGACTCGTGTTCTATGCTCGCCGATTGGTCACGATTCCCGGCCAAACGTCGACGTAGCACGCGTGCCCAATCAGCGCTCCGCGTTGACTTTCTTTAGGTGATGCCGACAAATCGGCAGTACGGCTCTCTCCTCCAGGAGCTGTTGCCTTAGGAATGATTGCACATCAGAGGATCTAGCAGCTAGCAAACGCTTATAATCGAGCCCTTTTCGCTTTTTTTTTTTTTTTTTTGAGCACATGAAATAAACTGGTGTCAATGATGGTAATGAAGGTGGAGGCGCCCGGAGTTCGTACTTGCAAACGTGTAAAAGCAAAGCGTACTAGAGAGGGAAATTTTCTTGACAACGCCCTGGTTCCTATATCAAGCACTGCTTAACTGCGCGTGTAAAAAAAAATAATAATAATGTGGCGCCATTGTTGTAGAGTTGTGTTGGCTCAATAACAACAATGCTGTGGATAAAAAAAAACGAATTCGTGTATTGATTTTTTGGCAAGTACTCGTTGAAAATGAAAAATGGCAAACAAAAAGCGGTAAAAAAAAGTCCAGTTGTGTTTTGATTTGGTCCCTTCTATGGAATATGTCCGTTCTCATGCCGATACGGAAGGTGGCGTCGCGGTCGTCTTGTTCGTAAGACGACCGCGGCAAGCTTATCGGAGGAACTCTGGGCGCACTTTCCGCCTATTTTAGTGCGATGATATCATCGCTATAATCGTATGAAAGAAACGCGTTCTTACTGGTTTTCTTGCCGCCCTTGGATGTTGTCCTTGTGGATACGCCTCCTCTCGTCACACGTCTGGTTAGCTCGGCTGCGATCACGTTGTTAAAATATGGTGCCTCGCATAATTAGAAGCCCTCGGCAGATACATTATAGTGACTGACACCTTAAGAAACCCAGGGCGTTGCTTATAGCTGTGGAGCTGTAATACGATGCACGGGATCTGCCACGCCTCGAGTGTCTTAATTTGTAAGTAACTACTAAATAAACCAGATTTTATTTATCTCTCTTTTTTTAGGTCCACTTGACAGGTGAGGTGGCATTCGCGTTGAAAGTGATTTCGCTGCCAAATTTTACTGCGAGATCATGGTACCACGCACCCAGATACGAGTTTCATAAATGTACATGGGGACGCAATGCCCACTGTACTTACCTTGCATGTTCTCTGGAAAAGATTAAATATATGTGTCACTCTAACTTCTGGTTGGAACCGTACGAGTTGAGGTCGTTCAAAACCAGCCCGTGCTCCGGATAGGAGAAATTGCAGTCTTTTCTTTCTTTTTTTTTTTTCGCGGTTTCCGCTATTTGTTGTGGGAGGAAATTTTGCGGTAAGCACAGCGAGCTGGCGACGGCCTACTCTGTGGTATGCTCGCTGTTGCTTTGTCTATCTAGAGATGGCGCCACAAGTTAAAGACGTCGCTCACTTGGTCGTCTGCGAACACGACATCTTTTGACCGTTATTGGTAAGATATATTTTTTGTTCTCATTTCTCAGGGGACGGGAGCTGTACGGTTTCCAATTTCACCAAATGAAATGCAACACTTAAACACAAATCCGGTGAAATTCAGAGCTTCCTATATGTAAGCACCGATTTTTCCGGCTCGTTTTACAGCGATAAAATTCATTGTACACACCCGATGCTGCACGGACGTCATTCGGTCTGCCATGCTTGTGATCTCTCGTTACAATGCGAAACACATAACAGTGAGCTTATCGTTAACATATATTGCATAATTTGCACTTTGGTCTCATCAGCGGCCATTGCGAAGGACCTTGCTGAAGCGCGCATACTTTCCAGAGCATGCGTTACATGCCGGATTCGATTCTCTCGGCAAGGGAAAGTATAAATTATCATTGTTATGGTGTGATGATGTCAGGAGCAAGCCTGACGTCATCATACATCTTCGCTACACATTATTCTAGAAACTGTTCAAGGAAGGTAGGTCTCACCTTCATCTTCGTCCGACATGCCGATACCTCCGGAATTTCTCGCCTCGATTCTTGACAATGGCAACGGGGAATAATCAGTGCCGGGCAATGAAGTTCAGTGCGAAAAGTGCCACCGCTGTCTAGATTTAAGCTGTGCAAGAATTTTCATCGGAAATGGTCGTGCATGTCCACCGGGAGTTGCGGCCAAAGCACGGTCATGGCATCCCGAAAAAAGAATTTTGAAGGGGACCCTGCTCACGGCTAGGGATCTGGGGGTCCTTGGCCCCGATCGGCCGGATTCGAGGCGTGCGCTTCCTCTTTCTTTTCTTTTTATTGTTGCAATATCCTGCTGAAGTTACCTTCCCGTGCATTCTTTACGCGCTTGCACGCGTGGGGCATGGCATCAGCTGGCGAGGAGATCGAAGTATAGAGGGCGCTATCTCGAGCTTGTTTTCCCCGGCGTTTCTGTGTTTACCAACACAAGGCATGCACACTGGATTAGTTACTTTATCGTTTTCGATTGAGCGTGGAGCAAAGATGGGTCATGACCTGTGCCCAAGTTTGCTTTTTTTCCTGGCTCAGTCGAAAAAAATGAAGTAAACTGCCTACCCGTTCTGCCTCACTGATTGAACACGAACTTCAGCCGAACGCCGGCGAAACGTTGGGATACATGGTCCGACCGCTGCGCCGAAACACAAACTATTCATCTATATTGTTGTTGTCCCTATCATGAACTCCGAGATTCTTGGCGCGCAAAGCTCAGCCAAAATTCTCAGCCAAAAATCTCGGAGGCCATGTCCCCATCGGTGTAGTACTCAATTTAGCCAGCAGGGGCGCCACGGTTGGATCTCCTTCTTAATACGCCGTTTTAACGTTTACAAAGTCCAGTTTGAAAAATAAAATAAAAAAAAACAAATTCGTTAAAGACATTTAAGACTGCTTACGAGTAGGAATGCGAAAGCCTTCCTGCACGCAGCTCATTCGTACAAGCTGCGCGTTACGTCTTCCTTTTTTCACACGCCGCTCCGGCAGTGACGTCACGCTCCCCAACTGCGCAGGCGCAGCGAACACCGCGGGCTCCGCGGCTTCCGCGACGATGCATCTGCGTTGCTCTGCTTTTCTTTGTGTTTTATTTCTGGGACGCGTCTCCTTTGACCTCGAGCGGCCTCGTCGGTTTCCGTGACGAAGCATCTGATATGCCGCGTTGCAGCCAATGGGACTTTAGGTGCCGTTTTGCTCAGCCAATGGGAAAACGGGAATTTAGGTGCCGTTTTTCGCTGCTACAGACAACGGCAACAGACGCTGTCGGCTTCGCTCCATAAAACAGTTCATGCTTTCGTATTAAAAGAAACAGCAAAAATTACAGCCCAGCACAGACATGTCTGTCGCTTCGAAGAGCGCGACCAAAGCGTGTACTATACAATACTATAAAATAGCGTGTACTATACAATACTATACAATACGCTAAAAATGACATCGGCCAAAAGTTCATATATATGCGTTGTTTTATACTCGCGGACAACCTTATGTGGTTAAGAAGCAAAGAGATCACTTGCGTATAGCTTTTTGGCCCTCACGTTTTGTCTGCTGTCTCAGTTGGGCGTCTGATGTCTGCGCTCTCCGTGAAAGATCATCCTGCGCGGTGCGACTCCTATAGCCTGGCATTTATAAGTGAATTGCAGAGTGACGTTAGACGACCTTGGAGTAGCTGCCCCATTGTACTGGCCGAAGTGCCAATCGAAAACAGCGGACGACGGACGTCTTTGCTCAACCAGAACGCCATGCTTACAATTACGGTATTTTCGGAACTCTATGTCCGCACTCGATGGATACACCGCAGAGGCAAATTTAGGGTCAAAAAGAGAAGTTTTCGCTTAGATACCCAGTGCATAGCCCGAGCACAGTTTGCATCCGGTGCCTACACTGCACGTCATTTTTTTTTTTTCTCCAACACAGCACACGTTGACAAATGCCCTGTTTACTAGAGGATACCAGGAAGCTTTTATCATACGCATATCAAAGTTAACAATATTTGTCATTCTCATAATTCATTACGCGTCGTCATAAAGAACGATCTAGAAAAAAAATATAATTGCCTATTCCGCAGCTGAAGATATTCCGCGCAAAATTGCAAATTTCAAGCATGTATATATAGTCCTCGGACTTCCTGGAGTTACAGCTATATCAGGATTCCCGGGAGATTCAAGTTTACGACATTGGTCTTCGATTATGAGATTGAAAGTCTAATTTTGTATTTCCGAAAAGTATGCGTTTGAGCTGCTAGCCTGGGGTTCTTCGACGTGCATTACCCAGTGTAGTGACACGCCACCGCAAGCCGATATACGAACTTACATCGAAACGAGGGAAAGGGGGATTTAACGAATTCTGCAGCGCAAGCTTACCAACTAAAGCCCCTTTATGTTTCAAAAGTAGCGCAAGGTCCGTCGGTGCACGAGGCACGGGCAACGTGCAGCCCTTGGGAAGAGCATGGCGGCACAGCGCAGCACTGAGCGGGATTTCAGACGCCATGTTCTTCACAAAAGTGGCGCGCGGCACGTGCCTCGAGCATTCCCACAACAATGAATGGCGCCACTTTTTCCAGGATAGAGGGGCTTTATTTGCCAACGCCTGGCTCGACTCTTGATAGAGAAAAAAAAAGAAGCGGCAAAATTGGGCATCCATTGATGCGAGAAAGGTTCAGCAACCTTGACGTGTGAGGTTCGGTCGGTGTAACAGCGATGCTCCGCATGGCGTCGTTAGGGCCAGCATGATCTCTCGTCGATCGTCTGCTGCTGACAACAGCTCGGCCCTACAAGAGCAACATGATTGTCGTAAGGCTGTTTACCTCATTTTTCGCCTATGCAATATTATGCAGCTTTTTTCTTACGTGTCAATTACATTGGACTCAGCTGTTTTTTCACGCCGACTCTCGCGTAAATACGACTCCCCACCCACCCAAGAAAAAAATTATTGTTAAAATAAATTACGCGTCACCGAGCGTTCATTCTCCGCCCAAATGCAGAACCAGCGGTCCGAAGCAGACGACAAAGTTCCAGCACTAACCGTCATTTTATTAAAAGGTTATAAGTTACAGCTCTCCAATAAAATGACAGTTAGTTTATATGTGAGTTTCCGACATTTTCAATGGAAAAATGGCGGTCGACAGAGTTCTTAGATAACTGGAGCTCTATGGCGCCAGTTACCAAAAAACGGGCAAAAATTTCCCTCATCTTCCCCATTGAAATGTTCAGAAAATCACTTATAGCTTTGGCACGTGCTTGAGACGGCTAGTGCTACATTTGGGTGGAGAATGAGCGTTCGGTAATACATAATTTATTTTTGCGGTGAAACATACTCTGTAAATATTATTTTAGACACGCTACACATGGAAATTTTTTTTTATTTATTTACTACATATAATGAAGACCAACAGGTAGCCCAAGCACAAAAGACAAATTAAGAAAAAGAAATACTGCAAGGCCCATACAAGATGCTAGTTTATGATTTCTAATGAGCTTTCATACCATCAGGACTGAATGTAAAAGTATTTCCAGGCGGAATTTTCTTTCTACCCTCGAACTCAGACCACATAAAAAAAAATTATGGCGTCTGCTTTTTTTACAAAGTACATGGCTAAGCCAATCAATGGGGGTAGAAGCTGAGCTAGTTGGTGGTACATATTACAACGGTTAAACCAGCTGAACTACGAAATTAGGGAGAAAGGAATAAAGACAGGTGATCGCTGGACTACCAACTATTTAATAAAGATTCTTCGTTTTCCTCTCATTGTCTACTGGCGTTGTGGCTACCTTCTCTTCTTCCTACTTGATTTTTCTGTTCCATCTCGGATACTGGTTTTCCGGAGGAATCTTTTTTCGCTTTCCTGTAGCGCAATAGATGGTGTACTAACGCAATTTTCTTCTTTATCTTCTATGGCCAAGGCCTCAAGTATTTCACGGGCGAGCTGGTCTTTGTGGTGAGCTAATATGGTACCCAGGTCGAGCTTGGCCTTGCATGCTCGACAATGAGCGGCTAAATGCCCCGGCCCTGTTAGGGCTCTTATGTTTGCTGCATGCTCACGTGCTCGATCGTTCACGCACCTTCCCGTTTGTCCTGTATACACACGCCCACATGACAGTGGTATGTTATACACTACTCCCTTTTCGCATTGGACGTACTTATTCTTATGTTTGGTGTTGCAAGTGCCGGTGTTGTTGGCCTCCCCTAGATTAACCTTCCGGCACATTGCATATCCCTTGTTTGGTGCCGAGCACACTACTTTGACGCCCTGCCTTGTGGCGATCTTTTTCAATCTATGTGTGACTCCATGAATATACGGAACCACTGCGAAAGGTGATCTAGGAACCTTTTCCCGTGTGTTAGAGTCATTCTTTTGGCTGGATTTCTTGATGTTTTGGCAGAGTTTTTCACAGATGGAGGCTAAGAAGGGTCTCGGATACCCGGCCTCATGGAGTCTGGAGATTTGGGTCTTGAAGCTTCGTCCCATCTGATGTGAACATGTTTTTCTGAGGCTAGCTGTGAGAGCTTTGGTGGCGACCCCTTGCTTTACATTTTTCGAATGTTCTGAGTCAAAGGGAAGGAACCCTTTCCCCGATCGCGTTTCGTACCTCCAACAAACGTGTTCCTTTTGGAAGTCTAAGGCCAAATCCAGAAACCTGATAGACTTATCAGCGGGAAGCTCGTATGTAAAGGTGAGGCCCATGCAATTTGTTTGAAAATCCCTAAGAGTGGTGTTAAGACATCCGTCTGATGTTTCATCAACTGGGGTGGTACATAAAATAAGAAAGTCATCAACATACCGAAAAATAACTGCAACTCGTGGGTCTTTCAAACCTTGTTGTATAGCAACCCCACAGGCGCCTAAAAAGACGTCGCACAAATATGGTGCCACTTTTGACCCGATGCACACTCCACTCTTCTGGACAAAGTGCTGATCTTGGTAAGTCACTACCGTTGCGGAGAGGTAAACCCTTAAAATCTCCAAGAAGGTGTCAACGCTAACACCTGCTCCATTTTGGAATTTCGCAAGGCCTTGATTTTCAATGGTATTTCTGAGGACGTGCAACAGCGATCACCTGTCTTTATTCCTTTCTCCCTAATTTCGTAGTTCAGCTGGTTTAACCGTTGTAATAAAGCCAATCAATGCCTAGAGACAAAAAAAAAAAAAATGCGGTGGCTTAGCTCGGCTATGCCAGGATATACGTAGCGTGAGCTTATGTGCACAAAATGAGAGGCGCTATCAAGCGGCTCCGGTGCAGCGTCAGACTTGGCTACTGCGCAACGGAGGCGCACAGCTGGGCACGCGGCGGCGCCAGTGCGTCTGCCGCGGCTATGACGTCGCTCCTCTGGAATGCGCAGACCGGCGAGGCGCGCGCGGTGGCGGCGGAGCGCGCGGCGGCGGCGGCTCCGGCTCTCCAGCTGTGCGCCGTGTGGTGTCACTGCTCCTCGCGCTTGCGCAGCACGGCTCTTTGACAGTCACGCGAAACTGCTCAACCTCGGCCAGTGTAGCTCACGCTAGAGAAACGAAAATCTCTCTGCCTTATGACACTGAATATGAGGTAAGCACGTGAAACGCCGTGCTTGTAGTGTCACAGCGCAGACATGTTTTTGGGAGGTTCCAAACATGTTTTCAGCTTTGTCATTCCGTCATTCGTCAGCAAGTACCTCTCCAAAGATTGCAGCGCTCAGCTGGCCTAGGTGCACACATTTCTTAGAGAACACCTGTACTGTGTGTCTGCACAGCAAGAAAAAACAAAAGCGAAACAAAAAAATAATTGACATTATACGCATTTTCCGGCCACTTGGTGCAAACTTTGTGGAGGATCGAAAAGCACACCTGTCGACAGACGTAAAAATCGAGAGATTTACGGGCGATTCTACGTCCCAGGACGGGCGATATCGTTGTAGCGCGTTTTACTTGCTTGCCTGCATTCTAGCGTTGGTCGGTGCGTGAAGAATCGCCTTCCGCTTTCTCAGGTACCGATCATCTGCGGGCCTCTACCGACGGACTGGATCAAGCAGCTAGTGGGATTTTGTTTGGTGAGCATTCACAAGGTGGCAGTTATTCATATCAGTCTCGACGTTAACAAAGCGTTTCCGATCGCTGTTCAGTAAACAAAACAATTCGGATAACTATTCACCGAAAGAACTGAGTTCAATGAAACTTCTTCACAATGGTGCATTTCGAGATTTCATTTATCATACTCGATATATGTAGGTTTCAAAGAACAAAAACTGAAAACAAAAAATTGATTTTTTTTTTGTTTCTTATGCACGCGGAGGAAAATGGTAAAAACCGCCTGCTGCTGCTCCCAAATAGTACCACATAAAGCAAAGGCTTCAAAGCTTCTTTGATATGAACCCCGAAAAAAGAAAAAAGTTTCGTCTTAACTTTTTTTTATGATACCTACAGCTATGAAATTTTAATATAATGAATGCACCATTTAAAAAAGAAACACCTATATGGAAGACAAGTGAAGTTTCAGTGTGTTCCGCTCACTTTTTCGATGCCTGCCAGATGAGCGAGATAGAGAGGTCACCTCCGTAAAAACAAAGGGGTAGAAAGCGTGGATGGAGGGAGCAACTCAAACCATAGATGGCGTCCTCAATTTAATGGCGGACGCATCCTGCGCGAAGTGGCTGACAGTGCGTTTGCGTGCGTTGTTGAACGACGAGGTGGATAGAAGGGGGCGGGTAAGGGTCGGGGGAGGGGAGGGGAGGGGAGGGGAGGGGAGGGGAGGGGAGGGGAGGGAGGAAGAGGAGAGGGGAGAGAGAGAGAGGCGAAGTGAAGCGGAGGCACTTGCAATCGATAGACGCTTTCGACCCCTCCTTAGAGCTTGCATCGCAATCGCGGTCCATAAACCACGTAATCTCGATCGAGCGGTTGGGAATACTCTGAATACTAGGCTCACAATAGTAGGAGCTTACGGTAGAGACAAGAACCAGCAAGCCTGTGTTTCGTAGAGAGAGAGGCTAAACGGTTTTCTTGAAGATTGGTCCCTTGTCCGGGTATACTCTTGGCTTGCAATGTTGAGGAGCTTTTGGGGGTTTTCTTGATACGTCGAAGTAGGGTTCCTTGGTAGACGTCCGGTGGTCCGGGTGGAAGAACGAGTCCTTCCTTCCAGGAAGATGCAAGGGGGGGGGGGGGGGGGGGCGGGGGGGGGGGGCGATTATAATACAGAGAGGTTCCAACTGCTCGATTGGGTCACGTGGTTTATGGGCCGCATTTGCAATGCGGAGCGCAAGTTCGTCTGCTTCTTGCACCGGGGTTGCGATGATGTCAGAACGCCAAACTCTTATTGGCTGTTTGAAAAAAAAAAAAAAAATAGTGGGTAGACTTCGAGGCATCTAGCATCGAGGTCTGCCCATACTACCCTTTCAATCAAACCCAATCAGAGCTCGGCGTCATTCTGACGTCACCGCAACTCCTGCCAACTTTAGCACAAGACCAAGCAGACGATTGCTCTCCGCATACGAGCTGCGTGGAGGTGCCGGAAACGTTGATCGTCTGCAAACGTCTCCGCCTTTCCGCCTGCTTTCCTCCTCACCATGCAAAAAACGCGGCGCATGCGCACTTGCGACCAATCTCCGTAGGAGGTGCCCGCATAAAATTTTAGACGCTTCCCATAGTTTTAGATGGACCCCCTCTTTAATCCATGCGGGTAACAGGTCTGCTTCTTGCACATAGGTAGCGATGATGTCAGAATGCCGAGCTATCATTGGCTGATTGAAAAAAAAAATAGTGGGTAGGCCTTAAGGCATGTAGCATTGACTAGTACCCACTATCCTTTCAATCAAAGCCAATCAGGGCTCAACGTCGTTCTGACGTCACCACAATTCCCACGCAAGAAGCAGACGACACGCTCTCCTCATGGGGTTCTCGTCTGCCGCTATAAATTTTTTTTTTTTTTTTTTTTTTTACGGTGGTTAGACGATGTATTTTACGATGAATTTCCAGGCTTTTCTTCGTATAAAGAAGGCTGTGGTTTAACATTGAGACTGGTGACGGCTCTGAGTTTGACGAGTTCTGTACCGAGTTTCAGATCCATAACCTCATCGTCGTTCTCGAGTGTGTCTACTATCTGGCCGCGGACAGGAACTTCATCGTCCAATTAAAGCCCTTCGCTGCGCCATCCCATGAGGCAGGTAACGAATTTGTTTTGTCTTCATTTTATATTTTAAAGTTTGCGCTTTGTTTTAAGCAGTCCGTAATTCGTCCCTTCGTTTTGTTTGATTTTTGTTGTGAATGTTGTTAGGAGTCACGGGCACGCTTTAGCGTATGCTCGCGCGTGTCCTACCTTAAAAAAAAAAAGTGGAAGCCGTTTACAACTTCCTGTAACGCCGAATTAGAGCGCAGCTCTTGAGTAGGAGGAGGAGGGAAGGGTACTGAGGAGGGGATCACGTGACCTCAAGGAGAGGGGGGGTCACGCGACCTGGGGGTCGCGTGACCTTTCCAGGTCACGTGGCCCCCCAGAAAAAAGTTTCCGCTAGATTTAGCGGGGAAATTTTTTCGCTAAATCTAGCGCGGGAAATTTTCCGCTAAATTTAGTGGAAAAAAGTTTCCGCTAGATTTAGCGGGGAAATTTTTCCGCCAGACTTAGCGGGGAAATTTACCCATAATGCACCGCGCGGTTATGCCGACGGCGACGCCGACGCCGCTCAAGCCGGAAACGGGCGCCTAAGAGCTGCGCTCTAAAATATTACGTGAGATCATGTATGCGAGTAAGTGGTGTCGTTATACTCGATTTCACCCGAAGATAGGCCGAAGCGGACCTTGAAAGTCATCGGTGTCAATGAAGCTCTCGCCTCTTAAGATTAAGAGGTTGTGGTTGGACGCGGTGAGCGTGAAGTAAGGCGATATGTTCTTAGCGCTGGACTGGCAGAGATGACTTGTAATATCGGTTTCATGAGAACCACAAGGTTCAGTCAAACTAACAGGAACCATGGACGCAAACCGAAAAACGTACCTACATACGAGGTCTGAGACACAGCGCTTTGTTTGAGACGGTGCATATCTTGTCCCGTTTCTGCCCTCAGACTTGGAGTTCTGTTCATTATTTTTAACTTTTCACAACCTCGTTTGCGCGCTTCCATTTAGAAGGCTTAACCATCTTCAGAGTTTCGTTAATTAATTTATTTATCTAAAGTGTGACGTTATTTTTTTTTTATTTCTACAGTAACATTGACATTCGGTAGCTTGAATGTTTACACATGTGTTTCTCATTTTCATTATCGCGATTCCTGGGGGAGTATACGAAACCTCTTGGTAACCTTAGAGCGCCAGCCACCATTTCGCCAAGAAACACAGTTTTAGAAATGCACCACCATAGAAATTATCAACCATGTTCGTCTCGAGAATTCTTTATTCGAGAATGAAAGCATTTCTTCTGAAAGACATACTGACAACATTCGACAACCGACCATTTAGCCAGAAAAAAAAAAAAAAAAAAAAAAAAAAAAACTTGAATCACGGTTTTCAAAGTCCAATGCTGCCAAGGCCTCAAGGGCTCTCTTACGTTTTCTCAAGAGTAGGGGACAGACATCACGACTTTGAATACCATCCCTCCCAAAGTAACCAAAAGTGAAATACAAACTTCTTCCTCTCCTTTACATCCCTGTTCCCCTAACCCAAGTACGGAGTAGCCCGTTTAAACAACTGGTCCGGGAAAACCTCTTCATTTTTCCTATCACCAGATGTTTGAGATCTGAAGAAAGTACGGCCCGATCGACGTGAAGGTAGCGGTTTATCAGAATGAGAACATGACGGGTTTCTTCTGCGCGTGACCCCGTTGCCCACTTCTTCGTCGTCCCGTGTCTATCTTTCAACAATCTAGCTATCACTGCCAGTTTCGCAAAGACTAATCTTTCGAAGAAGCTGATACTCGAAACGTGAGGCCTTAGTGGCCACTACAGAGTGCCTGAAGATGAAGCTGCTGACACTGCGACAGAATTCATCCTCATTACTCGAGTGATAGCTGTATGCCGTGCACGTGGACTGCTGCAAATGCTCTCGTCCATCATGTTAGCAAATTACTTCCATAAAACTCAACTCTTAAAAAAAAAAAAAAAAAAACTTGGCTCGTTTATTTGTTTGTTTGTTTTCACCCTAACAGGCAATGCAGCAATCAATTGTGCATTGCCTGTTAGGGGTACATACCCCAAACTTCCATCCTGTTATCAGCATCACAGACCTCGTGGACTGTATTAGTCATCCCGTGGGTCAATAGAACAGCTAGATACCGTGTGAGTGCCCGAAATATTACGATGAACGCTATGTTCTACAAGACACATTAAGACAAAACAAGTACGACCGCTTAAAGTTTCAAAAGTGTTTGGAACTTGAGATTCAATGAAGCAATTGTCTACAGAGACATATTGGTCTCCCGTACTGCCGTACGCTTTCTTGCATCATCCCGCCATCTATTTTATTGTTGTCGCAATCCTTTGATCTCTCTCTTTCATGATGCATTTCTTTTGCCCCTAACGCTTAACCTTAGCGCAGACTAGCCGGCTTGGACAAGCGTCACAGCTAACCTAGGGTTTTCTTTAGGAAACACCAATCAACAAATAAACCATGTCAATTAATGTCAATGTTCAAAGATGCATTCACTAAACTTGTCGCTCTGCGGTTTTCGGGTGGTTTCATTTTAGCTCTTCCGACCAGCATCACACTTTTTGCACACTTCGCAACAGTTTGCGCGAACGAGCCATCGCCGGTTTTCTTGGCTTTTCTGTCGGTGTTGAAGGACTGTCATTAAAACTACTATAGTTTTGGGAAGTTCTCGGTTGGGATACTAACCCAAGTTGTAGAAGTGAACTGCGAAAAATCGCCGAACTGGTGTTCGCGTTAACAGTGTCATACAGTGTACTATACCTTGTTTAAAGTGTGATATGAGATGTGTCTTCCCGCCACTAACTCGAAATATATTTCCATAATCACGCTTTTCCGTTCCTCTCTTTATCTCTTCCCAATTTGTTTAAATTTTATTTTAATTTGTGTGTGCCCGTGTGAGCGCATGTGTTTGTCTTTCTCTGTGTGTGTGCGTGTCTGTGTATGTATGTTAGATTTTTTTTAGTTATCCGTAAGATGGGCCTCATACCGTCTTCTTGCTGCAGGGGCCGGGCTCCTGACACCTTTTGTGATTGGCTACCTGGTCTTGATCTGCCTAACCGTTCTCAGCGACGTGTTTTTGCTATCAAAAATCGACACCGTGAGTTCATCCGATTCGCCCATCCTCGTGTGCATTTCTCTTTGTCTTCATCTCTTGTCCCCTCCCCTTCCCCCCCCCCTTTCCCCCCAAAAAGAATATCAGAACAAGACAAAACCCCTGCAGGCAGTTCCTCGCACTAGCGTTGTATGCAACCTGTTCTTTTAGCGGCTGGTTAATGACGCTCAAGCCAAGTTACTATTGGGAAGGCGATCCAACCGTCGTGCCCCTAGTGGCTAAATTAAGAACTGCGCCGATGGGGACAACAACAGCATAGTTTATTTGTTTGTGTCTTAACGCAGTGCTCCACCCACGCAGCCGACCCTCGCGTCAGCGATCGGCTGCGGCTCGTGTTCAGTCAGTAAAACCGAACGCGGTCGCGGCAAACAAGTAAGCAACGAGTGGATACCCAATGTTTGCCCCGCGCTCGAATGAGAAAGATGAAGTAAAGCATCCGGTGGACGTGCCTTCCGTTCGTAAACACCAACATTGGTAAACGCGGAACTCGAGGGGACAAGTCTATGCGCCATCGCAAGCTCGCCAAAGCTACACCAATACGCGGCCCTGACGTCACGCCGTTGCGGCGGCGCTGCTATCGGCAGGGCGCATGCGCAAACGGTCCACGCGTTCTCGGTCATGTGTGTTTCGTATCTGGTATGCGGGACGAAAAAAAAAATAATAAAACATTTTGACCTGGAATATGCGAGAAAATGTAGGTGATGCAAAACAAGAGTTTGTGGCAACCGCGCACTTTTTCGTAAACATCTTCTAGCGGCGTGGAGAGATCGAAACGTTGTTTTACCGCATACCAGAAGTGACGACATTCAAGATGACTGCGCCCTTGTGGAAAAATGTGTATAGGCAGTATTCACTGGTGGCCATGGCTGTGTGGTTGACTGCTGAGCTTTTGCTGACGGCGGTCTTCCACGGTTCTTTTGCGACGTGCCTTCCGCACCATCAAAAGTGCCGGTCTTAGCAGCCTATTAATGTGAGCTCGTTCCGAGCAAGCGCTCTATGAGAGCTAGCGGCGAGATGTTTCGGTGGCGCCCTCGTTCGGTTACCTTTCGGGACGTCATTATTTTGTGAGCAACAAGTTCGATGGTGTTTGCAATGAGCATGGGGAAAACTTGAAATCATAGCGCTCTCAAAGCAACACTGCCGACACTGTCAAAAATGAAGTTCTTGCATTCCTCTTATTTCCGTCGATGAGACATCCTTTGCTGACGTCATAGTTAGCATTCGGCCAATTGTGATGGGCCGACCACAGCGACGCATAGCTGTGTGCGCGAATGCTGAGCGCGTGCTGATGCCGAGCTTCCATAGTTCTTTTGCAACGTGCATTTCGCATTATCGAGAGTGGCGGTCTTAGCAGCCTATTGATGTGAGCTCGTTCTGAGCATGCGCTCTAAACAGCACCCACAAATATGGCGTCCAGTGAATACTTTCTTTACATCTCCCTCAAATGTGACGTCCAGTAAATACTCTCTAAAGTTCGATCTTCTGCCAATAGACACCGAAAACTTAAGAAACGCGAGGCTTGTCGAGTTCGGAGCATCTTATTATCGCTTCGCAAGCGTTTCTTCAATTGGCATGAAACAATTTTTCCCCGAGTGCCTTTTTCATAACAAAAACTCAGTCTACGCTAGCCGTCCTAAAAGAAGTCTCAAATTACGATACAATATTAAAAACGCGATCAAAAATTATGTCACGCCTATTTTTTTCTGACAAAAACAAAATTTTTGCGATCTTTGATCACCCTGGATGATTGTAATTTTAGGCTATTTCGAATGTTCAATTGTCGTAGATTGTGTTATCACTATTAGGAAAACGACGAAATCAAAAGCCGCTTAAGTATACCCCTGTCAGACAGACAAATTTAGTGTCACTTGAGGCGAGTACAGTTCGCCCTTAGTGCCACTCGTGCGGTGCCACGCGGTAGGGTCGCTCACTGAAGAACGCACTCGACATCGAGTGTGTTCTGTGAACTCACAACGCTCGATCCAGGAGGCCGAGTGTGTAGCCTCGATAGCACTGTTTCAGGAGAAAAGAGAGTTCCTCGTAGAAAACAATGCATCTGCATAAAAAGAATATTTTTTAGAGAAGTACTACTGGGATACGCACTTGTTTTATGCCAACAAGAAGTAATGTATCACGAAAAAACAAACGGCCTATCTAGTTGTCAGCCCTTTAGACTTACACATGGCACTTGATCGCGCAACAACGCTCGGCGCCCATTTTTGTTTTTCAAAGACAAGCCGGGACATGTTAAGCGCGAAACCGCGAGGAACTTTGGATTGTAGTATAAAGCTTCACTCAGCACCGCGAACCCCAAGTCGCCCACGGTCCAATCACGAGACCTTTGCTGTGATGAGACTGTAGGAAGACCCCCTGGAAGTCTTCCGTAGCACGGGTCTTCCAGGTCTGGATATGATATCAGCTTCGTACTTGTCTCGTCTTGTGATGACTCAGTATATTCATCGAATTGGCGTAAAATAACGGAACAATGCCTGGTAAAATGCTTTTAATAAGGATATAAAAAACTGTTATTGAGAAATCTGCGCTTATATTTTAGTTATTTGCATGATTTTTTACGTTGCCCATTGTCATTGACATCATTTCCGAGTGACACTAAATTTTGCCGTGTAGCACGAGAGAACTTCAAGTGGCATTCGGTGCGGTGAAGTCCACTCACTTGAAGGGACACTAAATGAGTCCGTGTGACTGGCTACGCGGAAATTCGCGTAAGCCCGACAATTGCTAAAAAAAAAAAAAAAAAAAAAAAAAAAAAAAGCCAGTGCACTTTAAAAAATAGAAAAAAAAGAAGAAGAAAGAAAGAAAGGTTTAAGTTTAATATTTGTAAATTGCGGAGGTAAAGAATCACAACGAACACTATAATGATTCTAACGTATGACGAAGCTCGAAATGCGATTATAAACAAAAATCATTTAAGCTTGCTCACAAGGACTGGCAAGCGCAGAATCTGTGATAGGCCTTCTAGGGATGAAGAGAAGGACGTCTGAACGGCACCGCCTGCCGAAGATTCGCTCTCGTTTCTGTCAAAGGCCGTGAAATGACGCACTGTATGACAGGAAACACCACAAAGCAGACGACCAAACGTCAACGCGCCGCGCGAATAATTATTCCTTTTTGAATTCTGGATTTTTTTTTCTTGATAGCTCAGTCAATAAAAAAAAAATACCCTCGATAATTTAGTTGGCAAAGCGTTTTGCTCACAATCTCAATTTAGTAAGTTCGAGTCCTGCCGGGGGAACTGATCTTTTTATATGGTTCTCTATGGGCGTATAACGCTTTCGGTCTGTTTTTCGTTGCAGCCGGGTGTTACAGCTAGCGTTACAGCCAGCTGTTGCAGCTAGACGTTGCAGAACTCCATGCAAATCATCTAATAAAAACATTATCTGTTAAAAAAAAAGAAAGCGACGTGCGTGGGGACAATCCGCATGACGTTCTACTCGCCCACTGTCCTGGCGCACATTGCATTCTTTTAGTTCTAGTCGTATTCCAAGGTGCATAATTGGCTGGGATCCAATACTGTTCACAGTGATCGGCTGTTTCCGTGTTCTGCGGGAAAGTGAATTCACGAACCCCTTTTCAGAGCGCCGTCACTATCGTGACGCAATGCTCGACGACTACATACTTCACCGCACAAAGCTAACAGGAAAACGAGCTACTCGAGGAAACTCCTCGTTTTCCCGCAGTGACACCCAGGACGTTGACAAATAAAGCCGAGGTTTCGAGCGAAGACCAAACCACGCGGCCCTCTTCTAAAATAAATAGTGAGGCAAACGGCAGCATAGCTTTGTGTTATTTTTGCTTTGTTATTACTGTATTCATATTGTACCGGTGCAAACGACTTGGCGAATTTCTTGTTTAATGGACAGTGTTTGATATTACGTAAAATCTTAAAGACTTAATTAAAAAAAAACTAATTTATGTGTGTTTTTTTGTGTTTTGTTAGCAAACCGGTCATCTATTTGGTTGTGATTATTGCAAAAAAGAAATGCAAGGTTCCTTGTCGTGTCCTGGATATTAAGTGCGGCCGAGGCACCCCACAACACCATGCAGCGCACAAACTGCACACAATCACATTTCTCACAACCATGACGTCATGTAACGTCATAGCGTCGCGTGACTTCACAATGAGACGCGACATCCTGTTATTACGCGACATAATAATACCATGTGCGGTGACGTCACAGAGTGTCACTTGAGGGATGGTACATCACGTGACGCTGTGACCTCATGACATGTACACCAAACACGTCACGGTTTTTGTTTTTGTTTTTTTCTCTCGAAAATTGCGCTTGGCGCTGGGGTCCCACGCACGTGCAGTAAAGAACGCACACACTCTTGCAACATTACACATGTGTCCCATTGCGTACCGTACCCATCTTCTTAAGCTCATGGTCTGCGTAGCATGATGCCTACGAAAAGAAATAGGATGATGTTATGGCTTCCAAACTTGTTGGCATTGTAGACACCCTGACCGTCTGTTCCAGGCACCGCGGACCACCTTAAAACTCTTCCTCACGTGGAATCTGTTCTACATGTTGGCCGATTTCGGCATCGCCCTATTTTTCCTCAATTTGTTCATTCGAAAGGTGAGAACTTTCGGGTTGCGCCCATTCGTTGAGTCGGTCTCACAACTTGACAACGGGAACTGCTTGTCATGCCTTTTTTGTACTAATTAACATGTTCCTCAGAAAAAAAAAGGGGGGGGGGGGGCGAAAGGGGGGGGGGGGGGGCGCAGACGAGAGCCGTGATAGTCGGTTCTAAAACTGTTTCTTCTGCGAAAGATGACCGATGTTGAGTAGCTAATATATGTTCTTATTCCGAATGTCCTCGCACCAGATAGGAATCTAGGCCTCTTAACAGGACGTTTTAACTACCTTGCTCCAATAATTAAAAGAAATTACGCGGGTAGAATTATAGTCCTATAGTGTAAGTCAATATATATTTTTTGCAGTATGCCAAACTGGCGAACTAACACGAATTTAGCTAACTTCTTAAATTCTTTCAGTGCCAACCCTCCTGTGCAAAAGTTGGAGAGCGTGTTCTCATGTGTCGTGAGCCTTCGTGCGTCTAATTGTTAATTAATTAAAAAAAAAAGATCTTACGTAAAATAAGGACACTCACAACCAGTATCGAAGGCGTTACCGAAAAAAAAATAGAATTACGTTACTCGTTTCTTGCAAAATGAAGGGACGCGTTACAGACCTACGTTACCTCTAAATAAAAGGAACGCGTTACCGTTACTGCAAAAAAAAGTAACGCACGTTACTCTCGCGTTACTTTTTATTTATAAATTGACGGTAACAACGTGTTTTTGTTTCTTTTGCGACAACGTTTTTTTTTTTCTTCTTTTGCGACTGCGTTTTTTGACACCGGGTCAAAGGGCGTGGCCGTTAAGGTTTTTCTAAAGTGTGACCTTCTGCGTGGAGAGAAGATAGGCAAAATATTGAAGGTACGTGGAACTAGTCCAATCATTAATGACTTCGCGCCTCTTCGGCGGACGCTACGAGCTGTCCCTGTTTTAATTGTTTTATTCTTCATCCATAACTACGTTATCCGTTACTTGAAATAAGTAATGCCGTTACTTGTAACGCGTTACCGTCAACAGTGCTTACACAACGCAGTTCGTGTGGTCACGTGAGATCTTGTTTTTTTTTTTTTTTTAATCTCGCGTGCGTTTTGTATAAGTCTCGAAACAGTTAGACACACGAAGCTTGCTACCTGGACAGAAACGACAACGTTTGCACTGCAAGATTTGCGCGCAAGTTCATATTGAAGAAGCTAGCTAATTACTGTGCGTTAATTAGTCAGTTTTATAAATAAAAAGACACGTCGCAACTTGCTCAATAGACGCTCTTCGAAAGTCCCATGCCGATTATTGAGACGGTCGGAACCACTGCACGATGGGGGAACACGTGACATCGTGGAACGTGCAACTCATTCCATAAAGTGCGACCAACGGTAGAAGCCGACGTGCCAATCAAACAGAGTCCAAAGTGCAACGTCACTGCGCTCATTGCCTTTTCCTGTGGGTGTGTCTTTGCCTTCTTATCCAACCAAGCGCAAAAAGTGCGCCGTGAACTTGCGGCTTCAGTCCCCCATTCTGCAGGGACTCCACAGCTGCCAACAGAGGGCGGTCTTTCGAAAAGGGTCTATAGACCTTAGCAAAAAATCGCCTTCTGCGCGCTTCCATCTTTGTCTCCTGGACTGTGGAACGCCTTCTGCAGCATGCGCTGTTGCTCTGCTGTGCGGTATATCAGACGCTGCGCCCGCGTCCACGGCTTAGTGACTCAGCATTTTTCGCTCGGGTGATAAGCGATGCAAAGGTCTATAGGACCGTGACCAAGGGTGCTAATCTGGACACTTGGAGAAGAAGTCGGCGAGAAACCTGGCGACCGTGATTGGCCAACTCCGCACTTGACCTTGGCGCCTGCCAATCAGAGCCGCTGGATTTCTCGCCTTCTTTTTCGCCAAGTGTCCAGGTTAGGGCACCAGAACTGCGTTGTTTGAACACGCGTGCGTGGTGTGCAAGCCCTTTAGGACTCTTGAAGTGAGGTCAGCCGGAAAAGTAATCGCCTTTTGCACGCTGTCATGTTCGTCTGCTGTAGAACGGGTTCCGACTCCGAGTATATGTGCTCCATCCAGCGCAGTATCAAACTACACGTACGCCTCTGCAGCACATGGACTCAGCATTGTTGGCCTGGGTGACAAGCGCTAGAAAAATGTATAGCTTGTCGGTGCCACTTTAGTGAGCTGATAATCGCTCAATTCGGGGATTGTAAGTGTAACCATCTCGATTTCAGCACGGAACAGGAAACGCCTTCGGATCGCGGGACTTCCTCGTGTTCGGCATGCTCATGACTCCGCTCCGGGTAAGCATACATCGTGTATACCAGTGAACCGATGCCCGGTAACGTTGCCGCGAACATACAGGCAGGGGCAAAACGAGCTGGTACAGCGGCGATCATGCCGCAGCGGTTAAAAATGCCGTGCTGCGACCCCTGGGTGCGTTAAGCTGTTAAACGAGATGGAGGAATGGAGGGACGGTCACGTTTCCTATTGACCCCGTAAGTGAGGACGTCACAACATGGCGTCTGGGTCCAAACAAACCGTTGCTAGGGACGTTGCTATGGACTAATGCATGGAGACTCCACACGAGGCTAAATGTTTGCTTACAAGTAAGTAAATAATTTTTTGTAAGCAACCTAACTTCTTGATATCTAATTATGAAGATGTCCTTGTCGTCTCAGTGTCGTATTGCAACAATGAAAGCCATTTCTGAAGTATTACACTCCACTCTGTTGCAGCGGGCGTCTTCATTGAATTGCGTCGGTACACAAGCGACAAAAACAAGTGCATTTCCGTGGCCGTAAAAACCTCCGCAACGTGCGTTTTTTTCTTTTTTTTGTGGAGATTTTAGCTTAGTTCAGAGGGGTGAAAATGCCGCAAAATCAAACCACGTTATGCAGATAATTTAGGACGACGACCTGAAGTGCGTTACCGGCGTAGTGCAGGCCAGCATGAGAAACAAATCGTACACCGTCAAGGTAATTCGTTTATTATTGTTATTATTGAGGTTGTCAAGTTATTCAAGAATTCAATGTCCATCGCGATTTTTCAGTAACCATTGCAGCGATGGTTACAACCAGGTGCGACGCACCCTCACATAGCGCGAGTCCATAAACAAAATTTGGGATCTCGACCGATCGCCTTAAGTGCTTTTCTCACGGGTCCAATGCGATCTTTTAGCAGACGATCACCTCGATTGACGCCCGGACTTTCGATAAGCCATATTTTGTATCGATCCCCACTATGAATTCTTTTAAGTTACTGAAAATCATTATATTTAGAACAAAATGCAATATCAGAATATCGTCCTTATTCACACGATTCAAACAACGGCGCCGGCTTGGCCTGCCGGCCTGTGGCAGACGGCATACTTCTTGCATTCGTCGTCTGCTGCAGGAATCTTGAGGACCGGAAGTTGCAGTTGTAAATATTTCAGAAACAAGGCGATTACCGGCACACTTCTGTCGAAATGTATATGATTCAAGCTTTATATATCTGTGATTTTTAGAAGTTTAAATCCTACTCTTGATTTTTGAACGGTCGGGTTCTCGTAGCAAAACCTAGCCACATATATTTGTCCATAACAACGACCCTAGCAACGGTTTGTTTGGACCCATGACATCACACTAACGGAGTCAATTGTCACAGTGTGGCAGCAGGTTCTAGTAAAACCACTAAATAAGGCACGCTTAAAATTAACGCCACTCCAGCCATAGGATCCATGGATAAACGCTTATGACTACTTTTTGTAACGGGCGGTAGCTGGCGCCACCTGCCTAGAATCCAAAACAAACAAACAAAGGCCACTTTCTTAGCTTCCACATTTTTGTAACTATCACCAACCAATGTGGGGTATGGCCAGCACGATCCTTGGGGGGGGGGGGGGGGGGGGGGGGGCGATTCCACGTCAAAATGTCCAACGAGACGAAATGTCCAACGTGTCAGAATGTCCAATATTGGACATTTCGTCTCGGTGGACATTTCGTCTCGTTGGACATTTTGACCTGCTTGGACATTTCGTCTCGTTGGACATTTTGACTCTTTGGACATTTCGACCCGATTGGACATTTCGTCTCGATGGACATTCTGACCCGATTGGACATTTCGTCTCGATGGACATTTTGACACGGGTGTCACGTGGCCTATTGGACATTTTGACTCGATGGACATTTCGTCTCGTTGGACATTTTGACCAGAAGCCGGGGGGGGGGGGGGGGGGGGGCGGGGTATTGGCGCTTAAAATCATTGTCTCCAGGTGCCAGCACTTTTTCCGTCTTTCAGAAATGTTAAAACAGTCTGCGCCAGAGCAATGCTTAATCGCCTGAACTGTTTGATGTCGTATCTCTGAAGATACGACATCAAAGATAGAGATACGACGATGTCGTATCTCTGAAGATGTTGTATCCCTTTTCGAAACCCCATCGTTCAACAATGGCGGTCTCCATTGCTTGATGTTCCATACCGGCTGCTGATAGTTAAGAAGTTGCGGACGGTAAGCAAATTGGCGAAGGCAAGAAATCATACCTTTGGTTCTTAATTTCTAGGCTAAGTAGCGCAAGCTACCGCCCTTTATAAAGGGTACAGCCGTTTGCATCCAGCCATCCATGGACACGCAACCCGTGATTGGATCCGAGTCCTCTCCGGACGCAGACGCAGCATTCGTTTTCGATTCGAGCTTAGCCGAGCTCGCGCCGAACGCTGACGCAACTCTCGTGTCCAAGATATGATCAGAGAACGTGCGCACAAACAATGGAGCACTATGATAATAAACGTAGCAGCTACTAGGTCGCGCGCGCTTCTGAAAAGGGTCTACGGAGCTTGCTCTGCGCTGAGCCTATAAGAAACTCGGGGGAACGAAGTGTCGATTCTCTGAGCGTGGCATATTTAAGTAGCTCCAGGTTCCGTGGCTTAGCATTGGGGAGGCACTTCATGCAGTATTTCATTACACGCTTCGGCTAGCACTATCGGCTGTCCCAATTCACATTGCCGCCGACTGTACGTTTGACCAAAGTGTGCAAAAACCTCTTTACGGAACGTGTAGACGTCTTTGCTGGTGCACAACGGACACTTCGTTCAAGTGCTTCTCGAATTTGTTACTTTCCCCATAGAACAAGGTCAAACTAGCTTCGTCACGAGTGGAGACAAGGCGAGATACACTGGAGCAGTAGAGGTAAAGCAGTGTTGTGAGTTGTCGTCTCAACTCGCACCGACACCTTGCTTCGTCGCTTTTAGCTTTACACAGAGAGTGTGTAAAGTAAGGTTTTATAAAAGAAAGTCACCAAAAGGTGTAAGGGAAGTGTGTGGCGGAAGTGCAGTAGGTGTAATGGAAGTGCGCCAGGCATAACGGAAGTGGGTCAAGTATAACGGAAGTGGTACATGGGTAACGCAACTTCCCCGCTAAATTTAGCGGGGAAATTGCGTTGGACGTTGCATTCTTCGTACGTGTTCTACGACGTACGAAGATCCCCGCACAGCTCATGAACACGGCACAGGTTCTGTACCGTGCTTCTTTCTAAAATTTCCCACAGAGCCCTCCCCCCTCTCCTCCAGTCAGGCATTGCCGACGTCCGGGGGTTTCAAACTAACATACTAATCAGCAAAATAATTACCTAAGCTTTACTTTTTTGCTTAGTGGAAATAAACATGTTTCAATTATAACCTTGTTAAACGTCATCGAAAACCATGAAGTACCTGGGAAGTGCGGGGTGCGATTAAATAAAAAAAAAAAGAAGTATTCTATTAAAAAGTTATTTTTTAAAACTTTCGATGGGAAAATGGGACTCGTTCATGGTAATCTGTGCCATTCAGCTCCACGCACTCGCGGGCTCCGTCGAACACTATTTTTTTTTTTCATTTAAAATTGTCTAAAATTGCTTATAACATTTGAAGCAAGTAGCGATTTGCCGTGAAACTTCGGCGTTTGGTCCGGACCTCCAATGGTACATTAATGCGGAAACTGAGCGTCCGGACATGTGTATATTAATAATGCGATTAAATTAACAGTAAATGCTTTTTGGGGAATATCTTCTACCTTTGGGGGCGGGGGGGGGGGGGGGGGGGGGGGGGGGGGATAAGACCAGTACGTCTGCATCATCTCCCTCCCCTCCCCTCCCCGGGAATTGAAAACTTTCCGCCTACATACGAGGTGTGATCAAAAAGGTCCGGGTCTGATTTTGTGGCTTAAAAAGAGGGGGCAGCACAGTGATGCGCGCTCCGCAGTCGAGGGCAGCTTTCTTGCGTCATTATGCTAAAGGGCGTCGCTCTGTGAACATTTGGGACTGCGCTGCACGAGTATGTTTGACCAAATGCACGAGCATAAGGGCGGTCTCTCCATGGACTGCAAACCAAAGTGAGAGCGAACATCGATTTTACGTCAAACTCGGCAGTTCTAAAACTGAAACCTCTGGAATGATTTGGAAGGCTTATGTCAAAAAGCAGTGAGGCGTGCGAGGTGTTTTGAGTGGCGCTCGAGCTTCACGAACGGCAGAACATCGCTAGTAGACAAGAGCGGTAGGGTGACCTTATTTGACCTCTCCTTGACTTCAGGGACGTTGGGCCATTTTTGAGGCGCGGGTGCCACTCGAAACACCTCGCACACCTCACTGCTTTTTGACATAAGCCTTCTAAATCATTTCAGAGGTATCTCTTTTAGAAAACATGATGGCGGTTTAGGACAAGGACAATGGAAGTACAGACAACATAGAGCGATAACTTTTAACTGTTTAATACATTGGATTAAACAGTTGAAAGTTAGCGCTCTGTGTTATCTGTTCTTCCACTGTCCTTGTCCTAAAGCGCAATGATGTTTTCTAATGCACAATGCCAACTCGACCAACAGTCAGAACTAATTTGTTTTAAATTTGCCAAGTTTGACGTAAAATTGATGCTCGCCCTCGCTTGGGTTTGCAGTCTATGGAGAGATCGCCATTATGCACGTGCATGTGGTCAAACAAACTCGTGTAGCGCTACTCCACATGTTCACACAGCGACGCCCTTTGGCATAATGACGCAAGAAGGTCCCTGCCTTCGACTGTTGCACGCGCATGACTGTGCTGCTTTCTATTTTTAGGCTACAAAATGAGTCCCGGAACTTCTTGATCACACCTCGTGCATGATGTTTTTGCCCAATTCATGTAAAGCCCTACAAACAAGCCTACGTCTGCTGCTTGGTGCGCACAGCTAACAAGACTCGTCTCGCAGGGCATGATTCTGTACAGTTTGTACAAGAGCTACGCGGGTCTCCCGGAAAGCTCCTCCCCTTCATGAACAACGAGCTTCACCGATCAAGCAGGGCAGCGGCGCTCGTGTACGCAGCCATCATTGCAACTGTCGCCACAACTGTCGTCACGAATTAAAAAAAAAGGCTAGACGAGAGTTGAACTTCCAAGAATCTTTTAATGAGGCGAATTTTTCTGCCCGCAACTAAAGCAAGGAAGGTATACCGTACTAATGGACTTAGAACGTGTTGGTATCGGATCAAGGTTCAAGAGAGAATAAACAAAGTAGGACAAAGATAACACAACCACATCTTTCGAAGACCGTACGTACGTACTGCGACGGCGACGATAGTGCAACAGCCCCGATTTGACAGCTACTGGAGCCCCTGTAAACGGAAAAGTGATGCTATTCCCCCTCTCCCAGCCTCAGTCTCTCCCTGGCTGCACGACGCCATTTTTGAGCGAAGGTACCAGTCAGTGACATCACGTGCGTACACCGGGCGTCGTGGTGTGGGACTACGTGACATCATCTATCTATTAGCGCCGAGATGTTTTCGTGGCGCCCCCTTATGGTTTCCCTCCGTGACGTCATGACTGGGATTTGCCTCGCCGTGACGTCACCAGTTGTTATTCTGGCTACTTACCATCGGGTACGACGACTAGTTCGATGGTGTGCTTAAAGAGCACATGCAGTAGAAGCTAGGAGCCATCGCAATCTGAAACACCGTCAAAGTTGACAATCTGACAGTGCTCATATGTCCATCGTTTGGCCAATCATGGAAAGCTGACCACAGCGACGCTTTTGGCCGCACACATCGCTAATAGTCGGTGACAGGCTAAGAAACAATTCAGTGCGCACTCAGCCTCCATCTTGAGCTTTCTCGCACGCGCAGCTGAGGCCCAGTGAAAGGCAACCAGCGCGTGCTGAAGGCGGAGCTTCCACTCTATTAGCGATGTGCACGACCAAAAGCGTCGCTGTGGTCAGCTTTGCCCCAGAGCCGTATATGTAGAGAGTTTGGTCAATGGGAGGTGCGGGCAGAGCCAGGGCGTGCGTCTGACTCGGAAAGAGGGCTTGGCATGCTCTCTTGACCAACCAGAAGCCGAAAAGAATCCCCTAGCGGTGGTAGCGAGAAACAGTTCTGATCAAAAGTCTATGTTCGTATATGGTTTTAATAAGCGCGTAAGAGTGAAGTGTAGTAACTCTTTGTGGTTGAATATAGGGTGCACTTGTTGTTTTCACCATGATCATGCAGAAAGATGTAAGAAACGAATGCGCCGCTCAACTCTGTTTTGCGCGAACAGAGTGTGACCGCTCGGACGGCAGATTCTCGGCCCTCGGCGCTTGGCGTACGGATTATGTCGATCGTTCCGCTCGTCGCACTCTTCCACCATCATTTTGGATGAGCGTGATTGAAACATCACGTGTACCATATTTTCAGTCATCGAGAGTTACTTCAGTGCAGTTATCAGGTTTGTTTCTCGCGACCACCGCCAGTGTATTATTTCCGGCTTCTGGTTGGTCACATTCGAATTTCTGAAGACGCCCTGGAACACGCCCAGCCCGCTTTCAGCCAATGGCGCCTCCGCATTTGTCTCCTATACTTCCCAACGAATGGCCAAACTCTCTACATATACGGCTCTGCTTTGCCCGATTGGCCAAACCATGGGCATATGAGCACTGTCAGATTGTCAACTTTGACGGTGTTAGCTTCGGATTGCGATGGCTCCTAGCTTCCACTGTGCTTTTTAAACACACCACCGAACTCGGCGTCGCACCTGATGGTAAGTAGCCAGGATAACAACTGGTGACGTCACGGCGAGGCAAATCCCAGTCGTGACGTCACGGATGGAAACCATAAGAGGACGCCACCGAAACATCTCGGCGCTAATATATACAGGGTGCGGCCGTAAAAACTTTCACAATTGGCACGCCTAGCAAAAATCGAATTTCAAACATACATACCTGAAATGGAGCACACGAACGTCGTTTATTCCAAAGTTTTTTGCCTATTTTTTTCAGACGTCAACTCGGGAGCAGCGAATTATTAGAAAGCTAACAAAAATGGCAGACTTGCATTTCCTATGGCCTATACCCGCCCGTTCGCCGTCTGCTATCTGGTTCGCGGCGCCGCTCCCAGGAGGCGCACTGAACGCAAAAACGCGGGAAACGCCACACGAAAGGCTGGTGTCGGGCGAGATAATCGTGATAAAAAGTGATTTAAACAAAGAAAATGAACGATTGCTGAAATTACCTGTTTCAAGCCAAGTTTTGACAGATCGTCATGCAAGCAAGAAGACATCATGATGCGACGAGATCATTTATTTACAGCCTGGAATAGCAAGTGGTGGTGCTACCGCTGCAGAAAAGTTCGTTTTGAGTTATCATTTCATTCTGATTTTTACAAGGGCCGCTGTAACACATAAAGTAATCTTTTTTTTCATACAGCTTGGGTATAATTAACACATATGTCGTAAGACATATTTGTAAAAAAGAAAAGAAATCATATTAATTGGAGCAATATTTACGGCGCTGGAGTCATTTCGGTGGTCCGGTGATAAAATGGCTGGTATTTGAGAGAAATAGTCGTCTTTTTGCTGGTTTCCCATTGGTACCTCTATCAGCAGCCTCTACTTTGCTCTTCGCGTTCGGCAAGCAGCACGACAGAAAGTAAGAGGGAAACTAATAGTTTAAATTCCATCAGGAAGTGGAGGTTGTGCGTTCATTCAATTGTTTATTCTTGAAAAATACATCTTCTGATACGTCTCTTCTGAATGTTGATGCTGCAGCGGCACTTTAAACGACTACGGTTCGGCCGATTCGATGTGCCCGCCGTTCACAGACACGCAAAGCCGAAGTCGAGCTTCGTACGCCAGGAAAGCCCTTTCGCGCATCCCATCGTCGATCTCGAGGAACGCGCCCTCAATTTTTTCTTTCAGCATCTTCGATGCTGGGGATCCTCTTCTTGTAGACAAGTCCTTTTATAAATCCCCATACGAAAAAGTCGCACATATTTAAGTCGGTGGATCGTGGAGGTCAGTCCATATTATCTGATCCCCGACCCATCCACCGCAGAGGGAACGTGTTATTGAGCCATGCCCTCACACTCTTTGCGTAATGGGGAGCCGCCCCATCCTGCATGAATATACAGTTTTCTTTTGTCATGTGGTACCTTCCAAGCTCAGGGAGCATTTCCGTTTTTCAGCATGTCCAAGTAGGCGTCTGCGTTAACGGTACCATCGAAAAAAAAGGCGCCCACTATGCCTTCACGCCAAATCCCACTCCACACTGTCACCTTCGGTGAATGGAGATGCCATTCGCTCACTGCATGAGGGTTATCGCGAGCCCATATCCTGCTGTTCTGGCGGTTCACACGTCCATCTAGGTAAAAGTTTGCTTCGTCACTAAATAAAAGAAATTTCACGTGCCCCGGGTTGCTCTTAATTCGCAACAACTGTATACGCCTTGCAAAATTCTAAACGTCGGACGTTATCGCCGTCGTGCAGGGCTTGGACAACTTACATCTTGTACGGGCGCAAATTATTTTTCCGCAGAATTCATCGTACGCTTTTTTTTTTCCGAAATTCCAAACAACCTGGCTGCTCATCTTGTTGACAATTGCGGGTCGCTCTCGAAGACAGCAAGCACCGTTTCAATGAGCTCCTCATTTTTCAGCAGGCTCTCACGTTCACTGACTGGATTCTTCTTTTTAAAGTCTTCTCCACTGATAAAACGATTCGCACAAGTCAGAATAGTCGGGCGTGAAGGCGGGCGTTTAGGAAAAGCAATGCGTAGGTTTTGCTGTGCTGTGGTCACTGAGTTCCGCTCCACGTACCACTTGACTGCCTGGGCACACTCACTTGCCGAGTATTGCGGCATCGCAGGGCGGCGCGGAAAATATTTTGATAATAACTGCAGAAAATAGTCCAACAAAAACAATAAATAGGAACAATCAAAATGCCTCAGCAGCGGCACTCTTGATTCCAAAGTTGAGCTTTCACCGGGAACGGACCCGTCAACAGATAAGCAGACGACAAAGGAAGACACACGTTCGTCTGCTTTAGAACATATTTTTACTAAACGAGGGCGTCCGCCAGTTTCTAAATTTCAAGTAAAAGGGCATAATCATTCACATATTTCGGTAAAATCACTTTTGATCGCGATTATCTCGCTCGACACCAGCCTTTCGTGCGGCGTTTCCCGCGTTTTTGCGTTCAGTGCGCCATCTGGGAGCGGCGTCGCGAATTAGATAGCAGACGGCGAACGGGCGGGTATAGGCCATAGGAAATGTACGTCTGTCATTTTTGTTATCTTTCTAATAATTCGCTACTCCCGAGTTGACGTCTAAAAAAAATAGGCAAAAAACTTTGGAATGAACGACGTTCGTGTGCCCCGTTTCAGGTATGTACGTTTGAAATTCGATTTTTGCTAGGCGTGCCAAATGTGAAAGTTTTTACGGCCGCACCCTGTAGTTTCATAGTTATTAATGAATGCGTCCCTCTCCGAGCAGTAGTTTGGTGATGGTTCCTGCACGTAAGGTGCAAAATACATAAGGACACATGCAACAACCACTGTAACTAACTGTAAATTCACACAAGTCCGCTTTTTAATGTGTATGCTTAGATTTCGTGCGCTTTTTGGCCGATTTTTAGCACATGTATTCAAACCTCACCAATGGATACATAAGTCTTTAGTTTTGAACACATAATATTGGTATACTTATACCAAAATAATCATAATATGACTGGTTTGCTCCTTTTGATTCTGCGGTCAATCCTTTGAGATTCGGCATGGTAAAGTGGTTCCAATTTCAGGAAGCAATAAAGTAGGATTTATTTCTTCTAATAACAAACAACAAGGTCTTGTAAATTCGGTTTATTGGGCGGCATACGTAATTTTGGGAGCAGACTCCAACACCTTGACGTACTTCTTTAGACGGAGGATGGTGTATACCTGCAGTGGCGGGCAGTTGAAGCTCGTTACCATGATATTACTATTAGCACAAATAAAAAACACTTGGTGCGCCAATCGTGAATTGAAGGCGGAACAAATATCAGCGGCTTGACATTTACTGGCACATTTTTTCAGTGAGCACGCACCCGTCGTTAACAGAAGGCGAGGGTTAGTCCACCATCATCCTCGTCTCGGTTCTGCTAGTTTCGACTGCCAAGTTACTATACTCCGTTTCACCTTATGTTGTACCTCTGCGAAGGCTAGAAGCGCGAGCTCTTAGCATTGGCCGCTGCCCTTAATGCATGAGAGCTTGTGCCCCGAGATGTGGCCTAGAGCCAGGAGCTCGCGCTTATAGCCTTTCCTGCGGTACCTAATATGGTGAAATAGAGTATAATGAGAACATGGCGTGCATATTTTATGTAAGGCTATTCGCGTGTTTGCGCGTGACTGTGGCCAAGTGCGTTGTGCCCTTTTATAACAGCTAACGACGAAATAAAATGCTGGCCAACTGGCGCCATCCGGCCTTCCATAGCCGTGGAATAATTTCGATATGCGTACAGTAAGATTGAAAGTTTTGCAGTACGCAAATTGGTTTCAGGTTGCACTACGCAGTATGCAGATATACGCAGATCGGGATTTGTTGCGGGGCTACCTCATAGATGTCGCCAGTGTGCCGTCTCGTCGTAAGCGGTCTCAAGCGGTTGGAACGCAATCGATCACATTCAGAGGCAAAAGTCGGAACCAACCTTCATATCAACATGCCGATGCGCACTGGAGCGATTGAAACTGCACTGGAAGTTTAGAAAATCGTGTAACTTGCTATAGCCAAAGCGGGAAGCGATCATCCAAGAATTTGGTTTTCTCGCCACAGAAGAAAAAATTAATATATAACGAGAAAATTCTTTTCGGACGTTGTGAGGGAATTTCTCCGCATTATAGGGAGCTGGTATAGGGGAAGTGATGAGTTTAGCTTATAGCTGAAATATACGGAGCTTGAATTCAGATCAATTAGTGATTTGGGATTTTCTTTACTATGTATGTGTGTACTCTTTATCTCAGACGAAAAAAGCCGGGAAGGGGGGTCCGAAAGAAGACAAGCAGCGTTCTGACGAAGTCCCAGCCTTGGTTACAGCACTAAGAAACATAACACAAAAATATTTACGCTGCAGTTACAAACCGCGCAAAAAGATACAAAACAATCGTAAATTTTAGATCCCATTAACATCGAAATTACAATTGAAAACGAGCGTGTTGGTTAATAGATACGAAACTTGAAAGTGTAAAACAGAGAGGACGAGGACGGGACCAGGACATCTTTTTGAAAGATGTCCTGGTCCCGTCCTCGTCCTCTCTGTTTTATACTTTCAAGTTTTGTATGGAAATTAATAATTGCAGATCATTAGTAATTTACTAAGTACTGTACAATGGTTCTTTTGAATGTAAAAAAAAAAATGTTTAAGGAAAGAAGGAAATGTAAGGAGCTATATATACTTAATAAAGCTCTGAGAGAATTTGCTAGTCTCCTTGTAGTCTCGTGAAGGCCAGTGTAAGACTAGCATCTAGTTTTCTAATGATGCGGTATGTCGTGCACGTTAGCCGCACTTTGAGCGCCACATATCTGAGCGCGACAAACGTGAAATTTCTGTAAAGTGAAGGCTTTGAATAGAATCAAAAAGATTGGGTACCTCTGCTTACTGAACGAAAATGTGGATAAAATATTACGGAAGGATTTTTTCATATATAATTCGAAACGTGCCTCCAATAAAACCTTATTTGTGTAGGACTATTCTAATGATATATATATATATATATATATATATATATATATATATATATATATATATATATATATATATATATATATATAGTAACGATACTCGAGACTTATCCAACGCCTTGCGCAATCATCGTATTGTTATACAGTATCGTTATCAAAGCGCAAAAAAAAAATCTATAAACCTTTTTATTAACAAACCTTACACATTTTTGAAAAAAAAAAAAAGAAACGGGAGACGACTGAGGAGGAAGGGGACACACACAAAACGTCTCAGGGTTACAGTGTTTTTTTCCTTCCGACTTTAAGTTGAACCATAGCCTCCTCTATACTGGCAAAGGCTGGCAGCTCGACGATGGAGCCATAGAGTGCCCGGTCGCCGATTTGGAGCGCGAAGATCTGGTAGCACAGATCATCAAAGAGCGATTTCTCGGGGAACCTGGACGTCAGCACACAGCTTTTGCAGCGGCGAAGACTCGAAACAGACTTGTTCGCTCGGCAGATGTATGTTTCGGCGTCTCGCCGCAGCGGGGCGCCAGTCACGTGGCTCTCCTCGCATCCGTTGTCTTCCGCTCCACTTTTTTTATTTCAGCGGCCGCTTCTCGTGGTGATCTGCCAGGCTTTGTCAGTGTATAGACCTTTTTCGTGTACCCTCGTTCCCAGCCACATAATAGGCGTATGCGGTATGGGCGACGAAAAGATAATAAAACGTTTCAACCTGTAACTAGTAAAAAAAGTAGATGGGAGGCAAAACGAGAATGTGTGACAGTTACGCTTATATCCTAAATGCCTTCAATTGGCGTGACTACGCGTCAAAACAATGTTTTCGCCCATACTGGAAGTCACGACAATTCAAGATGGCGGCGCCCTAGTGGAAAAGGTCTATAGGAGGCCATGGTTGAACAGACGTACATCGTAAGTGGGTGGAGCACTGGGTTGTCAAAAACGACACAGAAAAACCGCCGTTGATCGCAGGCTGGAGTAGTGTATGATATTCCGATGGCCTGTGGGTTCTCTTACTAGACGAAACTGCGCCTAAATGATACGCTTCTTGAGCACATGAGGGCGGTCAAGAACAAGTCCCTGAATTCTGAGATGTGTGCAGGTATGCAATAATTGTTCGCCTGATTGGGGGTAAACTGTGGTGTGAAGCAAAGAAAAGATTACGCAAAAGTAGTCTCGAAGGAGACAATCAGAATTGAGTCCGTAGGCAATTGTATCAGTCAGCCGTCCATAATAAATTGAGCGACCCAAAAGGTTTTGCTGTTGTAATTCTTTTCTAGTCTTTTTGATGTTTGTTGCTTTCTTATCAGGCGTCAGGTAAGGGCTTGTGCAGGGGTGCAGGAAAGTGCGCTTGTTCAGGGCTTTGGGAAGTGCTGCTTTGTTTTGAATTGTTGCCTGTACCATTGTTGGGTACAAGTTAACGTCGTTGCTTTGTATTGAGGTGTTGACGGGATATACCGCGGTGGGAAGTCATAAAAGCGTGTGCGAATTCCGGGAGACGTGCGTGTGTGTGAGAGAGGGGATATATACACGGTTGTGCCAACAAAGTTTTGTAGCTCGTCTGAGACGTTTTGTGTTTGTTCCCTTCTTCGTTCGTCGTCCTCGTTTATTTTTTTTCCCTTGAAACTACTAACACCAACCAGCTCGCCTGTCTACTTACTCTTTCTTTAAGAAACTTTACTTACTTTAAATGCAACTGCGACCAGGACCAGCAAAGTTGGTACGTAGAAAAACGAGTACTAAAAGGAAAAGAAAAGGTGTAATGTTAGTTAGGTTCAGCTAGAACGTCCCGAACACGATGTCGACATGGTGCACACCAGTTCGACTCTCTGACGTCAAGCCACTGCGGTGGCGCTGCTGTCGGCATTGCGCATGCGCAGACGTGTCACGCGACTCTGGTTTCTGCGCACGTGCCCACACCCGATGTGGGCAAACGCGACCTTTATTGTAAACGTCGTGTTGGTGTACACACGAAGAGCAGTAACTGAATATAAATCTGTTTGGTGTGTTTCTTTTTTACTAGTAGGGACAAGTGTGTCAATGGGCCAATGTGTGTGCAGCACAAAGCATGAAAAAAAAATGGATCTTTGGGAAACGCTAACACTGACCCCCTCACTTTTCTATATTGGTTTTCTTTTTTCTCCCTTTATTTTTGCTGCCCCTTTTTGGCTTCGTTGCGGGGTCAGTGTTAGCGTCCCCCCCCCCCCCCCCCCCCCCGGCCCGAAAAAAAAAAAAAAGGGGGGGGGGGGAGGGGGCGTGTGTGGTGTTTCCCAAAGGTCATTCTAACGCATTTCCTAAAAGCCCATCAATAGATCTTTGTTTAATTTTTGCCGCCTTCTTGGACCAGCCCTAGTGTTTGGTTCACGCACCATTTTGTAGCACAAACCAAGGCATATACGTGTTCCGCACACCTCCAAGTTCAGACTCGCCCCGGTATCTTCGCGCCCATTGGCTTCCGCCCCGTGACGTCACCTTCCTCTCGCCTATGTCCTTCACTTCTCTCCTCCTCTCTACGCGGCGTGCTTCCCTTCCCACTGTTTTGTCCAGGACTCCACATAAGGACGCCGTCGGCTTTGACCAGTCAAGCGGATATTGAAACTAACTCATTAAAATACATTAGGGCGGCCGATGGAACCGAGTTATCAAGAGGCGCCGCGTCGCTTTCTCAAGGACTGGTTCGTGAACGGTGTTTCACGCGTTCGTACAACAACGATTGCAGGTATATACTCGTAGTTTTGATAAATGCGACTGTGGAGGAGGCATGTAAGAAAATACTAAAACATCCAATGTATTTTTTTTTTACATGGTTACCGACATGCGAGGTGCACTTTACTTCTTAGGAAAGCCTCGAAGAGACGTTCGCGTTTCTCTGTCTAGGGCTGTGCATGAGCTGGCGGGCCTTGCTTTATGAAATACAAGGTGAGCAGGCCTTTACTATCTTACAAACTGCGAGAAATAGAGACGCAAAAATTGTAACACTACGCAGTGAAATAAAAAAAAAAAAAAAAAACATGGAGTTTTATTTATTTATTTTTTCGTTAAAGATGGCACTGCGATCACCTGTTTTAACATGACATCAATGAAGAGGAAAGTGCAATGTATTTGTAATAATATCACAAAAGCGATACCAAGAAACACTGCACTTCCTCTTTTCCTTTTTTACGGTCGCCATTTTTATTTATAGATAACTGAGAAGCGATTGAGCAGGGCACGGGTGCCCTCGTGAATATATATTGTCTTTGGCAGGATAAGAACGCAAGGGCGCCTCTTTCGAATGTCCGGCCTCTAGCTTGCGCTCGTTGCCCTCCACCGTGCTTTGGCTGCGCGTGCACGCGCAGACACACGACACGCCGAGGCATTATCGAAGGCAAGAAGCTCGCCCTGGAGGCGGGACAACCGATGCCGCTCCCTCCTGCCACTCCTATCCCGTGTGCGGCTCCGAGAGACTCACGTTGTCTCTGCTGGCCTTCCACGCTAAGAGACCGACCCAGGACAGCACTTCGAAACCGGTGCAGAAAGAGCTCCATCGGATGAACGTACGCAGGGCTGGCTGGCAATTCTGCAAAGGTCGCGTGACACCTTGTCACTCGATGAAGGTACAAACAAGAACGACGCACTGCGTCTATTGTTTCAATGTGACGGGCCCTAGTATGCACGTTTTGCACACGCGCCAAATTACATCCGCCATTGCTGACCTTTTCATTTTTTAGGTATTCGCGCTTCCAGCGAACCTAGGGGGCGCGCTTCTCAGGCAAAATGGCTGACGAAAGGAGTCCGTTTTCGTCATTGAGCATGCGGACCACCATAATTTTTTTGCACAGCTGCAGCCTAAAATTGGTGTTACATATGAAAGAGAAACGATTTTTCGACGATAAAAACCTTCTAGTCAGTGCGGATGAATAACATGGCGGAAGCATAAAAATAATTACTACTGGAAACTTTGTTTGTTTCTATGCTACCTACGAAAACCAAGCACCGACTGCAGATGGCAGGGTTGGAACGACCTCCTTTCTTGTGCTTCTCGGCATTGCCGCTACGCGGCGTCGATTTCACTGGAGTCGCCAATACCGAGCCAGTGAAACGGGCGTTGACGAGGCTTCACAAAGGCCAACGCTGGGCAGGACACATTAGAGTCCAAAATGGCAATAACCTGGCTTGCTATGGTAATGATGAAGTGAAGTAAACGGAATAAGATGAAACTAGGGTGCTTTCATGTGCGCTTTGTTTAGGGTGATGACATCTCATCATTTTGTTTAAAACGCTTTTTTTTTTGTCCTGGAGCTCGTGAAAGAGCGTGTCTCTGCACGCGCTCTTGGCGTTGACCGTTCTACGGCGGCATTTTATTTTCTGCAATTTCGTTGCACTTTTCCTATGAGTGGGTGCTGTTGGCATCGGGTGTTACAGAGGATGTTATCACCCTAAACAGAAGGACATTGAGGCACCCTATGGACGATTGCAAGCAAGCTCACTGGCCGCCGCCATGTCTCTGCTCGTGCGGACAAGCTCGTGCCATTGCAAGCTTTCCAAAGCTATGTTCACGCGCAAGCTGCACGTGCTTGCACTCATGGGGAACCATTCGGGGCGCCATGCTTGTAGTTCTCTATACTCTGTTCGCCCTTAATCATAGACTGGAAGCTCAGTCTTTCGCGCAAGCTTTCTGCCTTTGCTAACAAAAGTGTGAACTCGCAGGTACGCGCAACCGAAGCACTGCGGAAGTCAGCGAGCTCGCGCGGGAGGCGGAGCTCCTAGTCTCTGAAAGAGGAAACAAAAACTGAAAGTCGGTTATGGCGGACCGCGTACACAGCTGCTGCAAAGCGTCTATACATTTTTCCTAAATTCCCCAAGCGCCAAGACTCCTGCTGCGAGTTTAGTTAGACGCGCTGCACGTGCTGGCGTTAGGCAGCAGTAATTAATTAACTGTCCCAAAGTAAAAGCCTAAACTAAATGGCATCTTTCACACACGTTCGTCGGCACCTTAAAGGGATACGGAATCGAAACTTGAAATATAGAGAAAACATCAAGAAATGAGTTCAATATGATCAGCTAAGCCTGTAATGAATAATCGCACGGTCGTATTTTGAGCAGATGGCTATATTTTATGCTCTAAATGCCGCGATTTTGGCGAGCGCTTCAAAATCAGCCATGGAGGAGCGCGATGCATCTCGGGAGATCCGGCAGACGTCCTGACGTCATCATGCCTCGGACGGCCAAGCGTACCGTAGTGACGAGTTTTGCCACTTGGAGGCGTCAACGCGTTACAATCTCGCTTTGTCGAAGTACTCAAGGGCTGTAGATATCGCGGGGCCAGCACGCGCACCAAACCTGAGAACAACCGAAGCACGCGTTTGCACGTCGCGCGAGAGAGCTGAAACCAAGGTGGCTCACTTCGTTTTGGCTCTTTCCACCAAGACGCCTCAGTATTGCGTTCAGGCCTAGGCAATCTATACCAGTGAGCGGACATACCGCTGCGGCGCTGCTTTCAGAGGCATGTTCTCGTCACGACATTCCATTGAAGCTTCATAACCAACTACCAGGTGGTTTTTGATTATCGTTTAATTCACTTTAAAATATGTTTTCTTGCGTTTTCTAGCGCAATATTTATGTTTCTGTGGTTGTGCTTCTACCTGCGTCGTGTTGAAACAAAGAAATGAGCTCCAGAATTTGGTTTCCGTACCCCTTTAATTTGGTTATTTACTTCGAATCTTTTATACGGGGAAGGCGAGCGCGTGCGGCTCGTAGATCTACATTGCTTGAGTAATTTAGCAAGAGGTTATAGACTCTTTTCAAAAGTAAAGATTCATTTATAGTGGTAGTCTGGACAGCTCTAACATTGCCGCTCTAATGGCGGAGATAGGAAATCAAGCTCGCCCAAATCAAGCAGCCCGGACTTCATGAATCGAAGGAGACGTAAAAGGACTTAGTGCTCTTTCCATTTCTGCGTTATGCTTCCGAAGAAGTTGGCTTTTTCTGGTGTGGAGAGATTATGCCATGGAGGTAGGAAGCTTCTGGATTCGACATGACGCCACCAGAGGCAAAGCCGGGGAAGTCTTCAAGTTTGGAGGTACACGCCCCCAACGATGACCAAACACGGGCGAAACCAAAAGACGATGATGAACGCGAAGGACACCCTTGGACACCCTTCGAGGCGTTCTGCACCAACCGCAACCTCTACTTTGGGCTAAACTTGGGATTTATTTTCTCATCTGGCTGCCTTGAGCCGGTACGTCGCTTCCTCTTTTTCCTACCTTCATGGGCTGTGCAACACCGTCATTAGAGCGTCGGATTTGTCTCTGCGCAGGGTAAGTAGACCGCCTTTACGAGAGGGTCTATTGGACATATTGGACCGCAAATGTTCGTGTATTCGCGCTAGATCGCGAAGTTTTGTATCAAAAGCAAAATTAACTGCGCTGCCAACTTGAAAAGCATATCAACGTTCAGCATGGGAAGTCACAATCATACTTAAAGGGGTCATGAAACGATTTTTCTACTTTCGCTAAATACTACTTAGTTTTTCTTTCTAAGCATTGACAGTCGCCGAAAAAATTCTAGAAATATGAGCATCGTTCATCCCCTAGAACAAGCGGCCACATGGCCTGGTGCCTATCCTATGCCGCCAACGTTAATCATAACTTCGCGCTGGAGTTGACAAAGTAGAAAACGCGTCCTCAGCTCCAGGCATTGTTGGAGTTCGATCAGTTCGGCTCTTCTCATCACCGCAGTGGTTGGACACAAGCCACTACCCGAGTGTCCGCCGAGGCGTTGATTGTTACGAGCCCAAATCGAGTGCTCACGCAGTTCTCGTGTCCGATCCATGAGCCACGCTCGACTGTTATCAGGCGTGTGCTTTCGATCCCACAGTTACGCCATCGAGCTTTGCGAAGACAATAGTTCGTTTATCCTCGCAAATTTACCGCGATAAAGAAGTTTCTGAATCAGTGGCAGTCTGTGTGATTATACTTGCCAGACTAGGAGCACTACGCCTCTTTAAAGTCATTAACATTCCAATCCAATATCGTTTTCACTACTCTTTTAAGTGTAACGCGAGACGAAAAAAAAGTAGCATTTGGACGTATTTTTGACAACTGAATATATAGCTTGTAAATGGATAGAAATAAGATGAATGACTAGACGCCAAAGAAACAAGCAAAATGACAAGGAAATAATCAATATACAACAAGAAAACGTGTCACGCTTTACAGCAAATATTAATTTAACTTCGATTGTAAATACCGCAACGTAAAAGCGAAAGGCTATTTTGTTTGCACCGGCGCGGAATAACTGTCTTATCTACATTTATTTAAGACATTGTTTTACCTATCTGCCTTTATGATTAAAATATAAGTAGTACGAAGATAATATATGCGCTTGCTTCAAGTATATTTAGATACTTGCATCTTCGATGGCGATCAGCAGAAAAAGGTCCACCATGATGCTGATGGTGGTGGTCACCACGTAAGGCACGGGAATAGCTGTGATCTCTGTTGACGATAAGACACGGTTAAAGCTTGCAGGGTAGTAAATAATAACATAAACAGCATTGACAAAATAAACGACTTATAGACGATCGTTCAACAACATGACTACCGTCCGTGTCATTAGATAACGGCGTCCGGAAGTTCAGGTGATATTGTTTTACGGTGTCGCGGACTTTCTTTTAACGTTTCTGGAGGACGCAAAATCGATTCCTGCAAGTTCAGGTCAAGCTTTAGGTAACTGGTAGCAATGATTCAAGCACTAAAATGGCTGATAATCCGTTGCTCTTAACCGTAGCTTATTCGTGGCTTTGGGCGGAACGATTAAACAATAGTGACACTAGTAGCGTGCAAAGAGAAGGACGTTTCGAGCTGCGAAAACTCACGCCCCACGTTGGTGTCGATGCTGTTCAGCTTGAAGAAGACGGTGGCCTCTTCGGGATTGACCACGATGAAGAAGAGGAGCAGTAGCACAAGGGCATTGGATATCTGTGTCGTTGTCACTCACAGTCGTTATACGGTTCGGGCCCACTGATCTTCACTAGGGGGCTGGATGGTGCTTTGAGCAAACAGGTATGAAGTTATCCGAAGTGAGCGGTTTGTCCCGGAAGTGGCTGTTTGACAGGCTTTGTAACTCTTCCGAGCATTGGTTTGAACAGTGTCGAAGAGACTAGATATTTTTCTCTTTCTTTCTATCTAAAGAGAGCCGCCTTGTTGCGCAATAACAGGGCAAGCAGACCCGAGAAGCCTTCTGGGAAGCCATTTGGTATGTTGAAATTTCGAGATTCTATAGTCGATCAGGTGTGCACGCCCCACGTTCGAATGCCTTAACTTTGGGATCTAATGCTAACGGGAAATATTAAAACCCAAATAAAAATGTAAAAAAGCGTGGACCGAAACACTGCCTGATTGCAATAAGAAACCCAGCAGGTGCCAGACTTCCGGGACAATCACCGAACTGACGGTGGCTTCACTCGCGCCTGGTTCTGAAAGCGGCTACGTGCTATTTAGCTCCCTATAGTACATACAGATCGGTGATCGAAAAAGCCTCCCGGCACAGATGGTACTTTATGATCAAGCGCCATGTAGCTTCTAATCATCAACAACACAAATATTCCCCAAATTGATGACTACTTGCTACTGCGTCTGGAGAGACACAGAAAGCAGTCATCCTTTTAACCCGCTCCTCTTTGTAATGCCCTCAGGCCCTGAGGGTACAGTAACTAATAAATAAATAAATAAATAAATAAATTATTTTGCCCACTCGAAAAAGAAAAAAAAAAAGTTTGTTGGGACAGGAACATGCACAGAACTGAGACAGAAGGCGTCGTTGAAACAACGCCTTCTGTCTTTCTCTTCGTCCCTTCCACGTTTGGTTCTTCTGGTTCTCTCCCCAGTTCTCTCCCCAGGTGGTTAAAAAAATGGTAGATCTACACCAGCTCGCCTGCGCCATTACAGCCTTTTCGCATACTGTTGCCTTTTGGATGCGGCTCTAAGCTTGGTAGGCACTGACCGCCTTAACTGGGTCTATTTTTGTTGGACGCCGCCTGACAGTGAACTTCAGCGACGTTTGCACATCGCCAAGGTTGTCGTTCTTTTTGGCAGAAGTTGGAGGTCGTTTTGAGCTTGCGCTCTGAATCACGCTCTCAAAAATGGCGCACTGAACATTCCGTCTTACAGAGGTACAACTGTACAAGCTAGAGTGCCTTCATGTACAAGCACTCTTTGATCGCGTCGCGGGCATTCGTATTAGAAGCTAGCGCCATGGGGCATCCTGTCGCCAACGCGCCGCCGGCGGCGCATCCTGCTTGCGGTGATGCCCCGCGATTTCTGACTCAACGGCACCTCATCAGGCGCCATTTTGGAGGTGAAAAAACAAACCATCACAACAACGTTGTCTTTCCTTTTTTTTCCCCGCTTTGGGCTCCTAATAATAAGAAAGAATGAATCGTGCCGCTTCCAGGATTTGATCAGCCCCACAATTTACCTCGCATCGTGCGAGGTTTCCTAGGATTTTCTGGAAAGGTTTCTTGGTTTCGTTCGAACACGCAGAGCTTCATCAGAGGCGCCAGATGACACGTTAGAGGAACGAATAGGTTCATGTTTGGTATTTAAGATGGGGAAAGGTTCTGCTTACGAAGCACAGTGCCGCGAATGCCTGGATGCTGGCTCGATCCTCGAGATGGAAGCAGCAGAAGCATACTTTGCACCGCTGCTCCTGGGGTCTGGACAAGAAGAGGCGAACCGAAAACTGACGCGCGGTGGACGATCATTGCTTTGTCCGTGTCGGCCGTGGATCACCATGCAGGTCAGACCTTCGCTCGTGATAACCGAGTGATATGACTATCCTCACCTTGGATCTTGATTGTTCATCGTGTTCATTGTTCCTTCCACGTGGTTCCTTCGTTCTCGTGCTCTGATTCCGGGCGTGCCTGTTTGGATTGTTTGGCTGCTTTGGCTTGGCTTGATATGGATTTATTATATTCCACACAAATCTCCTTTCCCAGTTGTTTTCGAAGCATCGTACCATAAATCTGAAACCCCCGTAACCTTCCCTTTTGGATTCAGGTTCAGGTTCAGAAAACTTCTTTTGAGTTCAAGTGGTTCAAAAGTGAGGGGAAGAAGAAACTGCCGGCGATTTACTACTACCAGAAAGGCTCGTTCACAAAGACCCGTTTTCTTATGTTACGTTACAAAAAGTCACCGGGAAATCTGTGCTTCGTATTAAGCGTGGCTGCCAATTCAAAGAGATAGCCTGGCACGCGACATTCGAGACACGACTGTGTCGGTGACGACGAGCTAGGACGGTGAGTTACCGTGGCAACCAGGGACACAAGGCTCGTCATAACGTAACGCAAGGAGTTGAGCTCGGTTCAGCTTTGCACACGGCGCCGTTTTCTTACGTTACGTCTAAAGCCTAGTTCACATGCAGCGGTTTTGGCCCTAAAGCGGCACGATTTCTGCCGTCGCGGCGCTCTGGCCAGCACCATCGGTTGAGCGGCACGAGCGCCGCGACGGCAGAAATCGCGCCGCTTTAGGGCCAAAACCGCTGCATGTGAAACACGCTTTAGGGCCAAAATCGCTGCATGTGAAACACGGTCGCGTGCCAAGCTATCCCCTCGAATCGGTAGCCACGCTGAATGCGGAGCACAGATTTCCCGATGACTTTTCGTAACGTAACTTAAGATAACGGGTCTGTGTGAACGAGCCTCTTACCCCCTTCACACGACCGTGAAGGTACCTTTAGGTAAGGAACCTTTATTCCCTGCGGCCAATCAATGAACGATCTTCCGCGTGTGGCGCGTGCTCGCGACCCAAGAGCACGGGCTGATTCGCCGGTAGCAAAGATTCGCCGGTAGCAATTTATACTGACCGTCGGAATGGGGTACCCAGCGTGAAATATATTTTGCCTTTTTTTTTTTTTTTGTATTTGATATACGAATGGAACAGTTCCGCATTTGGGTAATGGTGTGTTGTGTGTCCGTTTAGACACTCGAAAGTTAATTAGCCCCAGTGGGCGCCTGGTGCCTCCACTGCTGATGGAATATTTAGCCGGTGCAGTACGACTGCAAGCCTAGACCACCGTGGCCTAGACACGACAGCACGCTGCTGCTCATGCAGATCAGAACGGGCAGGGGTTGGGGATAGATCACCGTGGGATAGGTCGGGCCACGGTTTAAGATTCACTCTTTAGGTGAGGACACGGCGGGGCTGAACGCGCGGCGCGAGGAATTATACGGTGTTCGTTCGACGGGCATCCGAAAGGCTGCATTATTCCGCGGCCACCGTGTCCGTAGAGCCCCTCGATATGTTTTCGTTTGTACGTGCCCGCGGCTGACAGCGTCACCGGCGGCCAAACGGCGAAACTGTGTGAGAGCGAAAAAAATTATCTCGTTGCCATGACCCCCCGGCACACCGTGGTCTTTCTGCGCGAGCGACAACCTCGCTGGAGCTCTGCGTGTGTGGAGCATGAGGCGGCACGAGCCGTCTTCGCCGTGCCCATGGGTCGACGAGTCATCTGCCGGCGCCGCTTGAAACCATAATGAGAGAGAGAAAGAGAGAGAGTGAAAAGCGAACTTTATCTGCACTGCGCGAGGAGCGCGCTGTGGGTCCGGCAGAATGTCTGGATTCTGCGTGAGCTTCCACTTCACGTGCTCCGATCTTCGCTGCGCTAACTCACTCGGCCACCAATACCCCAATTTCATATTTCAGATTAATAAAGAAATGCGCAAGTAGAACGTTTTACCTTCGGACTGTCCACTGCCAGTTCTTGGGCAAGCAGATGCCATCCGTGGAACGTTTCATGGCCGTGTCCCACTAGAGCGACAGACAGAAACAAATGACAGCGACAAGCCTCAAACCAGAGTCTTTCGCGATTTGAGAGGCTTTGCAGAATAAAAGAGGGTATGCTCAAAACACGAGCATCATGCGCGCGAGGGTATCTTTGGCAAGCTTGCAATCGCTCACGGTTACTTCACGAGCACCGAACGACTAAACGCCTGCCAAAGGTACCATCGCGAGCATGCTGCATGGGTTTGAGGCTTGTAGATAAAATAGTGAGGGTGCAGGCGAGCTGGTGGATGTTAACCATGTTGAATATACCCGAGACCGGGGTAGAAAGGAACACAGATTTCCCGATGACTTTTCGTAACGTCCCAGTCTCAGGTATATTCAACATGGTTGAGGCTTGTCGCTGTCTTTTGTTTCTGTCTGTCGCTTTCCTTCATCCAGACCACGACCTCCTCTATACACCTTTTTCCACAAGAGCGCAGAAATCTTCAATCTCGTCACTTCTGGTATGTTGTAAAACATTGTTTTGATCCCTTCACGCCGCTGGCAGGCATTTACGAAAAAAGCGTGATTGTCACACATTCTTGTTTTGCCACACATATATTTTATCGCATATTCCAGGCTGAAATGTTTTATTAGTTTTTCGTCCCGCTTACCATGCACGGAACCCACATGACTGAAGATGACAGGAAACAGAAAGCGTCTATAAAAAATTGGGTTGTGGGGATATTTATACAGCGTGTAGTTGGTTAGCCATTATAAAGTTGCGACGAGTCACACGCTGTAGATGAGCAATTTAGCCAGTGCAGTACAACCGCTAGCCTGCGGTCTCTAACGTGCACCACGCAGTATACTCTGTTTCATACTTAGCGTGCAACGCTGTCAAAGCTACTGGCGCGAGCGTGGGGCTTGATCTCGTTGATCATTTGCACTCGTTCTCGCGCAAACAAAACCATAAATGAAGCCACGCGCTCGCGCCAGTAGCTTTGACAGCGTTGCACGCTAAGTATAAAACAGAATAGTGATACACGACCGCACGCCGGTACGATGCTCATCCAGATCGAAACGGGCAGGGGTGGGGCTCGAACCCAGGATCCCTGGGTTCTGCAGCGCGAGCTTTCGCTCCACGCGCGTCGATGTGGGTGTGCGCTTTAGCCCACTCGGTTACCGATCCTTTTTTTTATTTTTTTTTTATTGCATGGTAGTTATAGCAACATTCATGTCATTCTAACAGCGTTGTACAGCTCTTTTGCACAGCGTATTAAAAATCACGCATTTCGAGGAGTGATTTTAAAATACTAGTCCACTCCGGTTCAGGTTCACAATTCAAATACACACTCTGTACTTGTTTTACAAGGTTAAAGAAATATATCCGTACCTCTTTTGCGTCGAGGTCAGCATGTCGAACAGCCATACGTGATCTCCAAATGCTGCACAAAGCTAATAACATAATCATGTCATAAGGAACGTCATTATCATAATCCACACTAAGGAAACGTATCCCTGTTGGGGTTACAGGTAGTTCTTTCTTTAAAGTGCGTTGGAGGACATCCCAGAAAAATACCGCGTCCCAACAATAAATAAACAAATGTTCGATAGTCTCAGGTTTTTTACATAAAAGGCAATTTACCGACCATGGCACATAGATCCCTCTTTCTTTAAGCCAAACCTTAACTGGCAAGGTATTCGTGTGTAATTTATAAAAGAAAGTCTTAACAGCCGCGGGAACACAGATCCTTTTTACACGTCTAATCACATCATGGCGACGTTGGGACACACCTCGATACAAGGGCATGGGGAAAACTCAACACAAAATCACGATAGAGCGCTTTTTTACTGACATCACAAAGGTAATTCAAAGAAAAACGTGCTGTCAAAAACCCCATCGTGTCAACAATCTTTTTCAAAAACCCTGTGATTCTTGTTGGCTCGCCGCCATGAGAAGAAACAAGAAAAGATGGCAAATGTGGTGACACTTTTGTTTGAATCAGTGTGCGAATGAACAGGTGCTCTTGGTCTCTCAAAAAAAAGAAAAAAAAAGAAGCGTGACACAAGCTGCTTGACAAAAACGTGGGAAAGCACCACGCCACCGTTACAAACTCGATGAAAAGGATTGTCTCGTCTCATCGGCTCATACTTCGAGCTCCAAATAAACGTGGCAAAAATTCGATGAAATTTTTGAACATTACTTCGCGCACAATGGATGACCTGAAGAACATACCAGAGCTTCGCACTAAGAAAAACGTTACAAACAGTCGCTCGGGCAAAAATAGACAGCTCGCGTTGCTTCCAACGAGAAGCACGCTTGTCCCGACACCCGACCAGTACGTTTGGCTATTCCGGAAACTGTGCAATGGCACCCCGAGGTACTTGCACGGCACTGTGTCCCAGCATACACCCTCAAATTCTGAGGGTGTAGTGGCCCAAGCGCCATGCCAAAAACCACGGCCCATCTATACTTATTCTAGTTTAGACCAACGTTACTAGAGGAGTTCGGTTTGGAAACGCGCTTCCCCTTGCTTGACGCCATTTTGAAGAGCGCGCGAGAGGTGATGCAGTGGTCGCCCTAAGATCCATTCTCGGCGATCTCTAATGTTCGTTGTTGCTCCCCATGTTTTCACACGTGTCATCGGTAATTCTTCGTAAGCTCGCAAGTTTTTTTTTTTTTTTTTTTTTTCGCCCCTGGAATTTTTAGCGTTTCGCCGAGAGCAAGAATGGCTATCTGCTGCACTCTCGGCTGTCGCGTCGGGTCCGCTTTACAAGCGTCGAAAAGTGACAAAAGTCGCAAAGTTCTGTTGCCACAGATGGGACAATTAGAGCGACTAAATGAGATACGCCATTTTGTTGCTTGTGCAGAGCAGACACAACTGCCGATCGTCACGATTCAAAAGTGCGACTTCCAAAGCATTACATTCGGTGTTAGGAAGCTCATGAAATATTGCTTTGCTCTGTCATGATTTGTTTAAACAGGTGCCTTTTGCCTTTTCTCCTACGTGTCGGGTTTTACAATGTTGAAAGTTCTTTTAGAGCGCAGCTCTTAAGGCGCATTCACACGGGGCAAAAGACGCGCGTTGCGGTCGACGTCGACGCCGGCGTCGTAAAATACGAAGCAGTCACACAGGGTCACTCGACGGCGGCTTTTCGGGGAACCCTCGCGTTTGTCGAGAGAGCACGGAATTTTTTTATTCGTCTGCTTCGTACGATTTCTGTTGCCTTACCTTCGCGCTCAAAGACATCAGTCTTCACTGAATGTACAACGGCGATGATTATATATACGTTTACATTCCGGTTATATGCAGCATTGGCGAAAGGCACGGACTCGAGCGGGCAGCTTCAGCAGGTGGGTCTTTTGCCGCGTTTTTGTGCAAACAAAGCACGGTGCTACGCCGGCGCGTCCGTACCTTTAGCACTGCACGCAGCTTGTGCGATAGTGTTTCCGACGGAGAACTGTTGTATTCCGTAGTGGTGCTGGTCGGTGCACACAAGAACTACACAACACATTGGGAGTGATCGCTACCGCACAGTCGGAGGGTCAGAACACGCCGCCAACTTCGGTGGCAGCATTCGCGCGCAAACGGTGAAGAGTAGTTTCACGGCGTCGTCGCGTCGAACACGCACGCAAAACACTGCTCACAGTCACAGGTTCCAATCGACTTGCTTCTCTCCATTCTGAAATGCTTCCAGCCACGTTTGGCGAGTTCACGAATCCCTCGACCCCTCTGCGGCTCTGCCCCTTTCGTCTTTTCGGGTCGAAAATAAAAACGGCGAAAACATGTCCTTACCGGAAAAGGGCGACACGTCACGTCCGGACGCTCGCTGATTGGATCAAGCGCGCGCGTCGAGGGAAAAATTGGGTTCCGAGGCGCCGTCTCCTTGCGTCGTCCTCCTCGGCGCGCGACTTTTTTCCATACAAAAATAAGCAAAAAATTCCCCCCACGACGCGCGTCTTTCTGCTGTGTGAATGCGCCTTTAGGCGCCCGTTTCCGGCTTGAGCGGTGTCGCCGTCGGCGTCGGGGTCGCCGTCGGAGTCGCCGTCGCCGTCACCACGTGGTGCATTATGGGTAAATTCCCCCCGCTAAATCTAGCGGAAAAATTTCCCCGCTAGATCTAGCGGAAAAATTTTCCCCGCTAAATCTAGCGGAAGTTTCCCCACTAAATCTAGCGGAAAAATTTCTCTGGGGGTCTCTGGGGGTCATGTGACCCCCCCCCCCCTCCCCCCCCACCGAGGTCACGTAACCCCCCGAGGTCACGTGACACCCCCAAGGTCACGTGACCCCCCCCCCCCACGGGACCTCGGGGAGGGGGTCACATGACCCCCCCCCCCTTAGTACCCTTCCCTACTCCCCCTCAAGAGCTGCGCTCTAATTCGGCGTTACAGGGAGTTGTAAACGGCTTCCACTCTTTTTAGATGAAGTTGGGAATTTTAATTGTCTATGACGTTTTTTTTTTTGTTTTGTTTTTGTCGCTAGTCCTTTACGTATTTTTTCTAGTATACTGTCGTAATTTCCTAGTACTGTCGAAGCCTCCGGCAAGAAATCATTTGTTTGTTGAAAGTTGAAAGATATGTTGTCCCGTCCCCTGTCTTTATGTGTATAACTCTTTGTAAACTTATGTCGTAATTTGTATGTTTGTATTATTGTCAAGTTTATTTCCTGTTGGTTCTTCTCAGGATATTATTTGCATAACCATCTTGGAGACTGACCTCGCGGTTGTGAATATTGTCGCCAATGCTTCGAGAGCCCCCGATTTGGTTCTTACATATTTCTGAGGCATTATAATTTGCAATAACATTATGTTTGTACGTG